>NC_069500.1:1103912907-1104145407 GCF_027579735.1 Bombina bombina
CTCTCCCCCTCTCTTTTGCGCTCTCTCTGCCTCTCTTTTGCTCTCTTTCTCTCCACCTCTCTTTTGAGTTCTCTCTCTCCCCCATCACTTTTGTGCTCTCTCCTCCCCTCTCTCTCCCCCCTCTCCTCTCTCTCTCTCTCTCTCTCCCCCCTCTCCTCTCTCTCTCTCTCTCTCTCTCTCTCCCCCCTCTCCTCTCTCTCTCTCTCTCTCTCTCTCTCCCCCCTCTCCTCTCTCTCTCTCTCTCTCTCTCTCTCTCTCCCCCCCTCTCCTCTCTCTCCCCCACCTCTCCTCTCTCTCCCCCACCTGTCCTGTCTCTCCCCCCTCTCCTCTCTCTCTCTCTCTCTCTCTCTCTCTCTCTCCCCCCTCTCCTCTCCCCCCTCAACTCTCTCTCCACTCCTCTCTCTCCTCTCTCTCTCCCCCCTCTCCTCTCTCTCTCCCCTCTCCTCTCTCTCTCCCCTCTCCTCTCTCTCTCTCTCTCTCTCTCTCCCCTCCTCTCTCTCTCTCCCCTCTCCTCTCTCTCTCCCCTCCTCTCTCTCTCACTCTCTCTCTCTCTCTCTCTCTCTCTCTCTCTCCCCTCCTCTCCTCTCTCTCCCCTCCTCTCCTCTCTATCTCTCTCTCCCCTCCTCTCCTCTCTATCTCTCTCTCCCCTCCTCTCCTCTCTATTTCTCTCTCCCCTCCTCTCCTCTCTATCTCTCTCTCTCCCCTCCTCTCCTCTCTCTCTCCCCCCTCTCCTCTCTCTCTCTCCCCTCTCCTCTCTCTCTCCCCTCCTCTCTCTCTCACTCTCTCTCTCTCTCTCTCTCCCCTCCTCTCCTCTCTCTCCCCTCCTCTCCTCTCTATCTCTCTCTCCCCTCCTCTCCTCTCTATCTCTCTCTCCCCTCCTCTCCTCTCTATTTCTCTCTCCCCTCCTCTCCTCTCTATCTCTCTCTCTCCCCTCCTCTCCTCTCTCTCTCCCCCCCTCTCCTCTCTCTCCCCCTCCTCTCTCTCTCTCTCTCTCTCTCTCTCTCTCTCTCTCTCTATTTCTCCCCCCTCTCTATCTCTCTCCCCTCTCTATCTCGTGACTGCGCTGGGCCACGCCCCTTCACATCCGGCCACACCCCTTAACATTGGTCACGCCCCCACTCACGCCCACTTCTGCCGCAGATCAGCTAGGGCGTAGGACTCAAAGGCCAGGTGTGTTTGTTTGTCCTCGTGCTGTCTCTACTGCTCATGACAGCTTCGGACAAACACACTTGGCCTTTTATATTATAGGATAGTTACATTGTATCTAGCTTAGGTTTTATTTTTATTTCACAGGCAAGTTTGTATTTATTTTAACTTGGTAGACTAGTTAGTAAATAGTTATTAACTATTTACTAACTACCTCTCTCTCTCTCTCTCTCTCTCTCTCTCCCTCCTCCTCTCTCTCCCCCCCTCCTCTCTCTCTCTCCCCCCTCCTCTCTCTCTCTCTCTCTCTCTCTCTCTCTCTCCCCCCTCTTCTCTCTCTCTCTCCCCCCTCTTCTCTCTCTCTCTCCCCCCTCTTCTCTCTCTCTCTCCCCCCTCTCCTCTCTCTCTCCCCCCTCTCCTCTCTCTCTCTCTCTCTCTCCCCCTCTCCTCTCTCTCTCCCCCTCTCCTCTCTCTCTCTCCCCCTCTCCTCTCTCTCTCCCCCTCTCCTCTCTCTCTCCCCCTCTCTTCTCTCTCTCCCCCTCTCCTCTCTCTCTCCCCCTCTCCTCTCTCTCTCCCCCTCTCTTCTCTCTCTCCCCCTCTCTTCTCTCTCTCCCCCCCCCCTCTCTCTCTCTCTCTCTCCCCCCCTCCTCTCTCTTTCTCCTCCTCTCCTCTCTCTCTCCCCCTCTCCTCTCTCTCTCTCCCCCTCTCCTCTCTCTCTCTCTCCCCCTCTCCTCTCTCTCTCTCCCCCTCTCCTCTCTCTCTCTCTCCCCTCTCCTCTCTCTCTCCCCCTCTCCTCTCTCTCTCCCCCTCTCCTCTCTCTCTCCCCCTCTCCTCTCTCTCTCTCTCTCTCTCCCCCCTCCTCTCTCTCTCTCTCTCTCTCTCCCCCCCTCCTCTCTCTCCCCTTCTCTCTCTCTCCTCCCCTCTCTCTCTATCTCCCCTCTCTTTTGCTCTCTCTCTCTCACCTCTCTTTTTCTCTCTCTCTCTCCCCCCTCTTTTGCGCTCTCTCCCCCTCTCTTTTGTGCTCTCTCCACCTCTCTTTTGCGCTCTCTCACCCTCTCTTTTGCGCTCTCTCACCCTCTCTTTTGTGATCTCTCTCTCCCCCTCTCTTTTGCGCTCTCTCCCTCTCTTTTGCGCTCTCTCCTCCCCTCTCTCCCCCTCTCTTTTGCGCTCTCTTTGCCTCTCTTTTGCTCTCTTTCTCTCCCCCTCTCTTTTGAGTTCTCTCTCTCCCCCATCACTTTTGTGCTCTCTCCTCCCCTCTCTCTCCCCCCTCTCCTCTCTCTCTCTCTCTCTCTCTCCCCCCTCTCCTCTCTCTCTCTCTCTCCCCCCCCCTCTCCTCTCTCTCCCCCACCTCTCCTCTCTCCCCCACCTGTCCTGTCTCTCCCCCCCCTCCTCTCTCTCTCTCTCTCTCTCTCCCCTCCTCTCCTCTCTCTCTCCCCCCCTCTCCTCTCTATTTCTCTCTCCCCTCCTCTCCTCTCTATCTCTCTCTCTCCCCTCCTCTCCTCTCTCTCTCCCCCCTCTCCTCTCTCTCCCCCTCCTCTCTCTCTCTCTATTTCTCCCCCCTCTCTATCTCTCTCCCCTCTCTATCTCGTGACTGCGCTGGGCCACGCCCCTTCACATCCGGCCACACCCCTTAACATTGGTCACGCCCCCACTCACGCCCACTTCTGCCGCAGATCAGCTAGGGCGTAGGACTCAAAGGCCAGGTGTGTTTGTCCTCGTGCTGTCTCTACTGCTCATGACAGCTTCGGACAAACACACTTGGCCTTTTATATTATAGGATAGTTACATTGTATCTAGCTTAGGTTTTATTTTTATTTCACAGGCAAGTTTGTATTTATTTTAACTTGGTAGACTAGTTAGTAAATAGTTATTAACTATTTACTAACTACCTAGCTAAAATAAATACAAATTTACCTGTAAAATAAAACCTAACCATGGTTACACTAACACCTAACCTTACACTACAATTAAATAAATTACATTTATTAAATACAATTAACTAAATTACAAAAAAAACAAAACACTAAATTGCACAAAATAAAAAAGAAATTATCAAATATTTAAACTAATTACACCTAATCTAATAGCCCTATCAAAATAAAAAAGCCCCCCCAAAATAAAAAAAACCTAGCCTAAACTAAACTTCCAATAGGGCCTTTTGCGGGGCATTGCCCCAAAGAAATCAGCTTTTACCTGTAAAAAACAAACACCCCCCAACAGTAAAACCCACCACCCACACAACTAAACCCCCCCTAAATAAAATCCTAACTAAAAAAACCAAAGCTCCCCATTGCCCTGAAAAGGGCATTCGGATGGGCATTGCCCTTAAAAGGGCATTTAGCTCTTTTTCCTCCCCCCTCCTCTCTCTCTCCCCCACCTCTCCTCTCTCTCTCCCCCACCTCTCCTCTCTCTCTCCCCCACCTCTCCTCTCTCTCTCCCCCCGGCATTGTCGGGCAGCAGATTGGGGTTAATAATATTTAACTAGTGTTTGCGATGCAGGAGTGCAGCTGTTTAGGGGTTAATATGTTTATTATAGTGGTGGTGATGTCCGGAGCGGCAGATTAGGGTTTAATAATTTTATTTTAGTGTTTGTGATGCAGGAGGGCCTCGGTTTAAGGGGTTAATAGGTAGTTTATAGGTGTTAGTGTACTTTGTAGCACTTTAGTTATGAGTTTTATGGTACGGCTTTGTAGCGTAAAACTAATAACTACTGACTTTCAGTTTACGGTATGGATCTTGATGGTATAGGGTGTACCGCTCACTTTTTGGCCTCTCAGGCAGACTTGTAATACTGGCGCAAAGGAAGTTCCATTCAAAAAGGACTTTTTAAAAGCTGCTGTAGTTACGTTGCGTTACGGCCAAAAAAGTGTGCGATGCCCCTAAACCTGCAAGATTCGTAATACCAGCGGTAGTGAAAAAGAGCCTTGACGCTGCTTTTTCACTTATACCGCAAAACTCGTAATCTAGCCGAAAGTTAGGTGTACTGATTAATTTATATCAATTAGTGTAGAGTGCATCATGTCGTATACCATTAATAACTCGGTTATTTTGTATCAAATATACTACATTTTGAGAGTCTTTTATAATGCTACCATAACATGGACAAAGAATATACAGAGAATACATAAATGGATTCTAAGAGTTTATAAAATATATAATCTAATAAACCTAGTGTAGGGGGAAAAAATCCTAAAAATGATCAGAAGTGAAATATACGTGAGAAATAAATGAGCGGTGCATAAGTGTGAATAAAATAAGACATTAAAAGTAACTAAACCGAAATTTATCACATCATATAGTGCAGAATATAATAAAGTTTGCAACATAGTTAGAGAATTTTTACCAGTTCTCTATTCTGACCCTATCATTAGGGAAATAATGAAATCAGGCTGTGACTTTATCCCCAAAAGAGGTAAACTCTAGCTAACCATCTGTCTCCCTCAGATATAAAGCCCATAAAAAATACATGCTGGTTAACACAGAGAAAAGTTTTTTTTCAGGTGCAGAAGACCTATCTGCAAAACCTGTGGCTTTGTCTCAGAGGGAGACAAATTTGGGTCCCACACTACCAGAAAGGAATATGATATCATGTTTTTTATTAATTGTGCCACCACCCATGTGGTTTACTTACCTACCTGTGATCTGTGCAAAATTCAATATACAGGAAAAACCAAAAGATTCCTTCAACACTTGAGATCAATTGAAGATACTGAGACAGATACTCCTGTATCTAGACACTTTAAACAGGCACATAATTTGAATGTTTCATCTCTCAGAATTCAAGGTATAGACCATATAACTAAATGGAAAAGGGGTGGCAATAGAGAAATGTTGCTCAACAAAAGGGAGATTTTTTTGGATTTTCACTCTCCAAACTAGTGACCCAGATGGTCTGAACATAAGGGGAGATTTAAATGTATTTGTCTCAAATAGTATTCCCTAGAGAGTATCCTCTGAATTGTCTCTCTACTGTAGCCAACAGGCGATCTATGCAAACTAATAACAATGCCAATAGAGGGTTTATATAAGAGAGTGGTTATTTAGCCGATAATGCCTTTCTGCATATTATATAGAGCAAATTTAATTTAACACAAACTATGTATATTTCCTAGTTATATTTCTTGAACTGATAAGAACGGATTAATACACATCAGAATATTTGGATATATGTTGAGTATACATGTATTTGCAAAACGATTTTTCTATTTATCTGACTAAGTGCTTGGAATAGCTCTGACTCATAAAGGTATGTTTATGTTGGTGCCTCCAACCAATCAGGTAGTAATCATTAGAATTCAATTAATGGAACAGCCTTTAAAAGGTGTCTGAGCTGATCCTCAGGTAAGCAGTGAACAAGCGCACGAAACGCATCTGAGTGAGGATCTATTCAGCTACCTGATGGTAACAGCCACTGCTGGCTATTCTACGTGCATGTTTTTATCCTTTTTTACTTTGGAATAAAGTTTGGATGTCTTTTATCACGCCTTTGCTTTGGGAATTTATTGCCTTTCAAGATTTGCGTACCTAGCCGGGAGCGCTACTACACTTTGGACTTTTTTGTTGCTCTTATTGCTGTTTGGGGCGTTCTTGGCAGTTCTGCCCGTCGTAGCAGCCAGGGTATTGGCCGAAATAAGGGGGTGTGTCCCCGCCCACTCTCCATCGCGCTGGTTCTTCAGTTTGCATCGGGCTCTTTCAGGTGAGCACTTACTACAGCATCATGTGATTATTAAGTGTGAATAAATGAAGGGAAAGGGAAAATATGATAAAAATGATTATACATAAATAAATTATATTTAGTTTAATAAATGTAGTGATACTAAGAGGCCTATTTATCAAAGGTCTGGCGGACCTGATCCAACAGTGCGAATCAGGTTCGCCAGACCTCGCTGAATGCGGAGAGCAATACGGTCTCCATATTCAGCATTGCACCAGCAGCTCTTGCGAGCTGCTGGTGCAATGCCGCCCCCTGCAGATTCATGGCCAATCGGCCGCCAGCAGGGGGTGTCAATCAACCCGATTGTACTTGATCGGGTTGAATTGTGGCGATTTCTGTCCGCCTCATTAGAGCAGATGGACAGGTTATGGAGCAGCGGTCTTTAGACCACTGCTCCATAACTTGCGTTTCTGGCGCGTCTAAAGACACGCCAGAAACACAGGCCATCAAGCTCTGAAAATATGCCCCTAAAAGTGAATTTACATCAAGAATGAGATGTAAAAAGTTAAAAGTGTAATATCACAAAAAGTGAAACAATAATACATTTAGGTGACTACAGGTAAACAAAAAAGTTATTGTAGTCATTCATACCATGTGGTTTTGCAGAATTTAATAAATAAATCCATTTGCACTTCATTTTTAGTAGTGACTTTTCCCCGTTACCACCCCTAATACCAAGGGAGTCTTTTTGGATGACAGTATATTTCAAGCATGTTGTGCTGATGTTGTTAAAAATGTTTAGCGACAGATTTCAGTTTTTTGCCATTCAGTTCATCTCTGATGGCATTTTTGATATTGTTAACATGTTCAAGCATACAGACTCTTACTTCTCGTGTCGTCATACCGATATGTCATTTTGCATGAACAAAACAATGCATAAACTACCCCTATTGTTCTACAGGAGAAATGAGACTGTAAAATGTGGTTCTTTTGTTTTTTATCAGTCATAGTTTTGGTTTTCAACACATATCTACAGGCAGAACATATTCCACAGGAATACATGCCTGGATCAGTATTCTTTTTTCTTGTGGTGCGAATAAAGTGACTGGTGACTAGTTTGTCTTTCAAACTGATAGGTCTTCGGTATCCTACAGAGACTCTGGGAGCTATTGCCTGATTTAATGTTGGATCATTCTGTAATAGTTTGCAGTTATCATTTCTGATCTTAATTACTTGTGTCACTTGGGGGTTATAGGGTGTTATCAGTCTAGGGTATGCTTCATTTTGTGTTTTATCTCTTGGGAGTAGTAGTTGTTCTCTTTTAATGTGTAATGTCTTGTATTTAGCTCTTTTGACAGATTTATTGCTATATCCTCTTGTAATTAGTCTGTGCAATTCCCTATATGGGATAGCCTTTAGAGTACAAGGTGGATGTGCGCTTGATTTATGCAGTAGCATATTGGTTGCTGTTTCCTTACAGTAGATGGAAGTATTGATGAAGCCATTAGGATTTTTATATCTTGTTAATTCCAGAAAACAGATCTTCTGTTGATCAGCTGTGAGTATTAGTTTTATATTTTTGGTGTTGTTATTTAATTTCAACATAAACTGATCAAGCTCATTGGATGTCCCCTCCCAGATAAATAGCAAATCATCAATATACTGTAACCATAAGGGTATATGGTCAGTATATTGTTTAATTTCATCTGTAAATACATTAAAAAGTTCCCAATGTCCCAAAAAGAGATTGGCATATTGTACGTAGGTGCACATTCCATGCCCATGGCAGTGCCCTGGATTTGGAGAAAATATCTGTCATTAAAGGTGAAAAATGTTTGTGTTAAGATAAAGTGCAATAGTCTAATGATGATTCATCATTATGATCTCCATTTTCATGATTATTGGTTGAAAGAAAATATTTGATCGCTTGAATACCATCACTGTGTCTGATGATAGTGATTCTATGTCAGCTGTCACTAGCCACATTTTATCAGTCAATTGTATGTTTTGTAAGATCTGTAAGACCTCCATTGTGTCATGCACTTAGGGTGGCAATGCTGTTAAGTACTCTCTCAGTCTCAAGTCCACATATCTCCTTGCATTTTCAGTTAAATTTTCATTCCCGGAGACAATCAGTCTCCCGGGAGGTTGTTTAGAATTTTTGGTAGGAAATACATAGTGGAAATATTCGGATTGTCTCTGAGTAAATAGTTTTTTCGGTATTTGTTATTTCATTGTTTTGCCACACTTGTTTTATTAAGTTGTTATATTGTATTAGGTATGAACTCTGAGGATTGAAAATTATTTTTTTTATAACGTGGAATTGGAAAGTTGTTTCATGGCTTCATTAATATACATGTCCTGAGACCACAGGACAACATTGTCACCCTTGTCTGAAGGTTGTATGATAATGTCTTGCCACAATTCAATCTCTCTTAATGCTTTTGACTCTTGTAGGGTCAGATTAAAATTCCTCTTAGTGACAGGCATTTGTTCAATCTGTTCACAAGTAATCTTACAGAATACCTGTATTTCAGGAGACATAGACATAGGGACAATGTATGTTGATTTAGGTCTAAGATTCGATTTCCAGGTAGTCATATTTTCACAATTTTGATCAATTTGACTATCAGTATTCTAATGTAATACTTTCTGCAGTACATTTAATGTTGTTTGGTCATCCTTAGTTAGTGTTATCAGTTGCTCATGAGAGTATATTTTTTCAACAACAGCTTCCTTGAGAAGAGGTGAATATTTTTTTTATCAATTCAAACTTATTCAATAAGTTAACAGGACAAAAAGATAAACCTTTAGATAAAACTGCTTGATGTTCTGAACATGGTCCAACAGATTAATAATTCTCAATTGTTCAACCATATCTTGGAGAAAGGGCTTAATTTCCTCCTTCTCTTGGATTGTCTCGTTGGGCCTGAGTATTTCCGCTTGTTCCCCCATGTTGTATGTTGCCCCTGGGGGTTAGTGTGTGTTAATGGCGGGGTTATGGTTTGGGGGTTTTTGGATAAAAAAAAGTGGATTGTACTGTGCTATGTACTCTAGGTCTAGTTAAGTCAGGGATTATAACATCAGAAGTGCTAGGTGTATCTGAAGACTCACTGTTAGTGCCACCTTCTTCGTTATCAGAGATATCTGATTCACTTTCCTCAATCCCCTAGGGATTATATTTGTTTCAGCATATTTCTCAAAGAAATGCCAGTTCCACCATCTCTTAGATTGCTTATGTAGAGTCTGGTCTAACTTGCACAGTACGTTATTTATTTAGTTCTTCCTCATTGATTTGTATTGTCTTTAGTTTGAGTGTTAAAAAGGGAACTAAGTTCCTGTAGTCTTTTCTCTTGTTAAGTGTATCCAGTCCACGGATCATCCATTACTTATGGAATATATTCTCCTTCCCAACAGGAAGTTGCAAGAGTCCACCCACAGCAAAGCTGCTATATAGCTCCTCCCCTAACTGCCATATTCAGTCATTCTCTTGCAAGCCTCAACATAGATAGGAGGTCGTGAGAGTCTGTGGTGATTTATACTTAGTTTATTCTTCAATCAAAAGTTTGTTATTTTTAAATGGCACCGGAGTGTGCTGTTTATCTCAGGCAGTATTTGGAAGAAGAATCTGCCTGCGTTTTTCTATGATCTTAGCAGACGTAACTGAGATCCATTTGCTGTTCTCACACATTCTGAGGAGTGAGGTACTTCAGAGGGGGAATGGCGTGCAGGTTTTCCTGCAGATAAGGTATGTGCAGTAAAATATTTTTCTAGGAATGGAATTGACTAAGAAAATACTGCTGATACCGAAGTAATGTAAGTAAAGCCTTAAATGCAGCGATAGCGACTGGCATCAGGCTTATTAATAGAGATACATACTCTTATAAAAATGTGTTTTAAAACGTTTGCTGGCATGTTTAATCGTTTTTTTACGTACATTGGTGATAACACTGTAATGTTGGTATAGCCTTAAATGCAGTAAAAGCGACTGGTATCAGGCTTATTAATAGAGATACATACTCTTGTAAAAATGCGTTTTAAAACGTTTGCTGGCATGTTTAATCGTTTTTTAACATATGTTTGGTGATAAAACTTATTGGGGCCTAAGTTTTTTCCACATGGCTGGCTTAAATTTTGCATAGAAACAGTTAACTGAAGCTTCCCACTGTTGTAATATGAGTGGGAGGGACCTAATTTAGCGCTTTTTTGTGCAGTTAAAATTACAAAATGAATTATCCAGATTCCCTCAGCAGTCCCATGAATACTACAGGACATTTCTAAAAGGCTAAAAGGACTTCCAAAATCGTTTTTAGGGAAGGTAATCCACAGCTCTGCTGTGGCAGTTTTTGTTGTGTCTGTTTTTAAAAAAACGTCTATGTCGTTTTTTTTATCTGTTTTTTGCATTAAGGGGTTAATCATCCATTTGCAAGTGGGTGCAATGCTCTGTTACCTTATTACATAAAAGTTTGTTTTACTGCCTTTTTTCACTGTTTTTCAAATTTTGACAAAATTTGTTTCTCTTAAAGGCACAGTAACGTTTTATATATTTGCTTGTTAACTTGATTTAAAGTGTTTTCCAAGCTTATTAGTCTCATTATTAGTCTGTTCTAACATGTCTGACATAGAGGAAGCTCTGTGTTCATTATGTTTTAAGGCCATGGTGGAACCCCATCTTAGAATGTGTACTGATTTCATGTTAAACAATAAAGATAATTTTTTGTCTTTAAAAACATTATCACCAGAGGATTCTGTCGTGGGGGTAGTTATGCCGACTAACTCTCCCCACGTGTCAGACCTTTTGACTCCCGCTTTAGGGACTCACGCTCAAATGGCGCCAAGTACATCAAGGGCACCCATAGCGTTTATTTTACCAGGGGATTCTGTCGAGGGGAAAGTTATGCCGATTAACTCTCCCCACGTGTCAGACCCTTCGACTCCCGCTTCAGGGACTCACGCTCAAATGGCGCCAAGTACATCAAGGGCGTCCATAGCGTTTATTTTACAAGACATGGCAAAGGTGGTGAATAATACTCTGGCAGCAGTATTAGTCAGACTACCTGAAATTAAAGGAAAGCAGATAGCTCTGGGGGTAGATACAGAGCATACAGACGCTTTAAGAACCATGCATGATACTACCTCACAATATGCTTAGTCTGTGGGTGATTTTTTTTTTTTTTTTTTTTTTGACTCAGGGAAGATGATTTAACCTGATTCTGATATTTCTACATTTAAAATTTATGCTTGAGAACCTCCACTTGTTGCTCAGGGAGGCTTTGGCTGCTCTGAATGAATGTGTACAATCGCAGGGCCAGGGAAATTGTGTAGACTGGATAAATAATATGCAGTGCCGGTGTGTACTGATGTTTTTCCAATACCTAAAGAGGTTTACTAAAATTTTTTTTAATAAGGAATGGGATAGACCAGGTGTGCCGTTCTCTTCCCCTCCTATTTTTTAGAAGAATGTTTTCTAATAGTTACCACCACGGGACTTCTGGCAGACAGTTCCTAAGGTGGAGAGAAGAGTTTCTACTCTAGCTAAGCTTACCACTACCTTTGGCGAGGACAGTTGTGCTTTTTAGATCCAATGGATAAAAAATGTTTATTCAACAGGGTTTTATCCTGCAGCCCCTTGCATACATTGCTTCTGTCACTGCTGCTGCGGCGTTCTGGGTTGAGTCTCTTGATGAGGCTTTACAGTTAGCGACTCCATTGGATGAATATATTTGACAAGCTTATGCTAGCCAATTCCTTTGTTTTCTGATGCCTTTGTTCATTTGACTAGACTAACGGCTAAGAATTCTGTTTTTTACTATACTGGCGCGCAGAGCGCTATGGCTTATATCATGGTCAGCTGTCGTGACTTTAATAAATAAGCTACTTAACTTCCCTTCAAGGGGCAGACCCTATTCGTGCCTGGTTTGAAGGAGATTATTGCTTATATCACTGGAGGAAAAGGTCATGCCCTTCCTCAGGATAGGAATCAAGGGCCAAAAAAGGTCTAATTTTCGTGCCTTTTAAAACTTCAGGGCAGGTGTGGCATCCACTTCCTCTAAGGCAAAACAAGAGGGAATTTTTGCTCAGTCCAAGGCGGTCTGGAGACAATTGGACCTGGAACAAAGTTAAGCAGGCCAAGGAGCCTGCTGCTGCCTCTAAGACAGCATGAAGGAACGGACCCCTATCCGGTAACGGATCCTATAGGGGGCAGACTTTCATTCTTCGCACGGGCGTGGGCAAGAGATGCCCAGGATCCCTAGGCATTGGAATTTATTTCCCAGAGATATCTTCTGGATTTCAAAGATTCCCCCCCCAAAAAAGGGGAGATTTCGCCTTTCACAATTATCTGCAAACCAGATAAAGGAGGCATTCTTACATTGTGTACGAGATCCATCCAGTTCCAAGAGAGGAACAGGGACAGAGTTTTTACTCAAATCTGTTTGTGGTTCCCAAGGTGAGGGAACCTTCAGACCTATTTTTGATCTAAAGATCTTAAACAAATTTCTCAGAATTCCGTCATTTAAGATGGAAACTATTCGTACCATCTTAACTATGATCCAGGAGAGTCAATAGAGGACTACAATGGATTTGAAGGATGCTTATCCTCACATTGTGATGCATAAAGATCACCTTCGTTTTTCAGGTTTGCCTTTCTAGACAGGCATTACCAGTTTGTAGCTCTTTCCTATGGGATATTTACATCCCCAAGAATCTTTATGGAGGTTCTCGGGTCGCTTTGGCGGTCCTTAGGCCGCGGGGCATAGAAGTGGCCCCTTAGTTAGACGACATCCTGATACATCATACGGACGTAGTACTGGCATTTCTGAGATCACATGGGTGGAAAGTGAACAAGGAAAGAGTTCTCTATCCCCAATCTCAAGGGTTTCCCTCCTAGGGACTCTGATAGATTCTGTAGAAATCAAAATTTACCTGACGGAGTCCAGGTTGTCAAAGTTTCTAAATTTCTGCCGTGTTTTTCATCCCATCCGCGCCCTTCGGTGGCTCAGTACATGAATGAAATCGGCTTAATAGGTAGCGGCAAGGGACATAGTACCGTTTGCACGTCTACATTTCAGACCGCTGCAACTATGCATGCTCAGTCAGAGGAACGGGGATTACACAGATTTGTCCCCCTGTTGATCCTGGACCAAGAGACCAGAGATTCTCTTCTTTGGTGACTATGTCGGGTCCATCTGTCCAAGGGTATGACCTTCCGCAGGTCAGATGGGACAATTGTTACAATGGATGCCAGCCTTTTAGGTTGGGATGCAGTCTGGAACTTCCTGAAGGCTCAGGGATAGTGGACTTAGGAGGAGACCCTCCTTCTAATAACTATTCTGGGAGTGATATTCCATGCTCTTCAGACTTGGCCTCAGTTAGCAACTCTGAGGTACATCATACTCAGTCGGACAATATACACGACTGTGGCTTACATCAGCCATCAAGGGGGAACAGAAGTTCCCTAGTGATGTTAGAAGTCTTACAATAATTCACTGGACAGAGACTCACTCTTGTCTATCAGCTATCCATATCCCAGGTGTTGAGAACTGGGAGGTGGATTTTCTAAGTCGTCAGACTTTTCTTCCGGGGGAGTGGGATTTCCTCCGGAGGTCAAGACCAAGCAGGAGAAGGCTTTGGTGTTTTTGACAGCGCCTGCGTAGCCACGCAAGACCTGGTATGCAGATCTGGTGGACATGTCATCCTTTCCATAACGGTCTCTGCTTCTGAGACAGGTCCCTCTACCTCAGGGTCCTTTCAACCATCTAAATAGAATCAATCTGAGATGGACTGCCTGGAGACTGAACGCTTGATGTTATCAAAGCATGGCTTCTCCGAGTCAGTCATTGATACCTTAAATACAGACATGAAAGCCTGTCTCTAGGAAAATTGAACATAGATATGGTGTAAATATCTGTTATGAATCCAAGGGTTACTCATGGAGTAAAGCCTGGATTCCCAGGATATTATCTTTTCTCCAAGATGTTTTTGAGAAAAGGGTTGTCAGCTAATTCCTTATGGCAGGTATTCTAGACGTTCAGGCATTTGGTCAGGCTTTGGTTAGATCCAAGCCTGTGTTTAAAACTGTTGCTCCACCATGGAGCTTAAACCTGGTTCTTAAGGCTCTTCAAGAAGTTCCGTTTGAACCTTTTTTGTTCCATAGATATCAATCTTTATCTTGGAAAGTTCCTTTTGGGTAGCTATTTCCTCGACTCGTAGAGTCTCCAAGTTATCTGTGTTACAATGTGATTCTCCTTATCTGGTCCTTCGTACGGATAAGGTAGTCCTGCGTACCAACCTGGGTTTTTTCCTAAGGTGGTATCTAACAAGAACATCACTCAAGAGATAGTTGTTCCATGCTTGTATCCTAATCCTTCCTCAAAGAAGGAACGTCTATTACACAATATTGGACGTGGTTTGTGCTTTAAAGTTTTACTTACAAGTTACTACAGTTTTCATCAAACGTTCACCTTGTTTGTTGTCTATTCTGGACAGAGGAGAGGTCAAAAGACTTCAGCAGCCTCTCTGTCTTTTTGGTTAAAAAGCATAATTCATTTAGCTTATGAGACTGCTGGACAGCAGCCTCCTGAAGGGATTGCAGCTCATTCTACTAGAGCTGTGGTTTTCACTTGGGCCTTTTTTAAATGTGGCTTCTGTTGAATAGATTTACAAGACGGAGTCTTGGTCTGCGCTTCATACTTTTTCAAATTTAACAAATTTGATACCTTGCTTCTTCGGAGGCTATTTTTGGGAGAAAGGGTTTTTTTACAGGCAGTGGTAACTTCCGTTTAAGTACCTGCCTTGTCCCTCCCATCATCCGTGTACTTTAGCTTTGGTATTGGTATTCCATAAGTAATGGATGATCCGTGGACTGGATACACTTAACAAGAGAAAACATAATTTATGCTTACCTGATAAATTTATTTCTCTTGTAGTGTATCCAGTCCACGGCCCGCCCTGTCACTTTAAGGCAGGTAATTTTTTCATTTGAACTACAGTCACCACTGCACCCTATGGTTTTTCCTTTCTCTGCATGTTTTCGGTCGAATGACTGAATATGGCAGTTAGGGGAGGAGCTATATAGCAGCTTTGCTGTGGGTGGACTCTTGCAACTTCCTGTTGGGAAGGAGAATATATTCCATAAGTAATGGATGATCCGTGGACTGGATACACTACAAGAGAAATACATTTATCAGGTAAGCATAAATTATGTTTTTTGATGACGGGTAGCTATATCATTCTGAATATTCATTATTCTATAATGTAAGATATCCCCCAGAAAAGGCTAAACCTAGAAAAGAGATCTGGGTATTATCTCCCAAAATGGTCAAACAAAAAATGAGCAGAGAATGGGGGGAAAACATTATACTGTCATCCAAAAAGTCTCCCTTGGTATTAGGGGGTGGTAACATGGAAAAGTCACGATTAAAAATGGAGTGCAAATGGATTTATTTATTAAATTCTGCAAAACCACATGATATGAATGACTACAATAACTTTTTTGTTAACCTGTAGTGACCTAAATGTATTATTGTTTCACTTTTTGTGATATTATACTTTTTACATCTCATTCTTGATGTAAATTCACTTTTAATATCACTACAATTATTAAACTAAATATAACTTATTTATATATAATAATTTTTATCACATTTTCCCTTTTTCCTTCATTTATTCGCACTTATGCACCACTCATTTATTTCTCACGTATATAACTTCTGATCATTTTTAGGATTTTTTTCCCCTACACTAGGTTTATTTGATTATATATTTTATAATCTCGTAGATTCCATTTATGTATTTTCCGTATATTCTTTGTGCATGCTATGGTAACATTATAAAAGACTCGCAATATGCAGTATATTTGATACAAAATAACTGAGTGATTAATGGTATACAACATGATGCACTCTACACTATTTGTATCTGATATAAATGACTATCAATTCACCTAACATAACATCTTAAAGTTAGGAAATCCTATTATTACCATGTTGCCTGCTATTATAATATATCATACAAACCTTGGTAAAATGGAAAATTGGATAACTGTGATAGTAATGACTATTTACTATTATACATACAAAATCATTAAAATGGTTATTTTCTACACCAATAATTCTCAATATTTATAAGACACATATGTTTAAATCTGTATGAAATATACAAGATAATCAATTGTAGCAACCGAATACCACGTTTGTTTTATATGTGCAATGTAAACAATGATCATCCAATCATTTCAGACCAGAACACGTCATTGAGCTAGGACTAGTCCACATGCGATTTACTTATTTGATACCGCCACCCCCCATGAATCACTGCTCACTGATGGGCTAGAAATACAGAATGACAACACTTTTGGGCCAATCGTGGTAAAAGAAAAAAGCCACTTGGTACCTATGGCAATTAGGGGAGGGATTTGTATATGCTCAAATATCTCGAAACAGCAGCAGCCCGCACCCCCTCTGCTGGTATGAATGGTTTTGTGTATTAAATAAAGATTTAGTATGAATGTGTTTCACTGGTAGCAATATATTACCATTGTTGATATCCTTATGAAGCAGTATTTTCTTACCCACTAACCCTGGGGTGAGCAATCCTTTTGTATGCTCTTTTTAAAATTACATGTTAATTGACCCATGTTTTAGGTGCTAACTAAACACTTTTCATTACAACAGTGCATGGGGATAACATATTAAACAGTGTATTCAATAACTGTGCCATCAGTATTCAGAACCAATCATGTAGTACCAGCCCTGGATATACTAGGAGCGAAGTGCTGGTCCCAGCAAGATGAGGCAAGCAGCCTCTAGCGGCAATCCATTATCAGGTGGGGAAAATGTGGGCATTTGCTAACTTATACCTCAATTAGAAAACATAGCAAGTAAACTAAGTTTAACTAAGCCAAACTGAAACTTTTAAGTGATTGTCTGACCATGGGAAGTCCAACCCATGGATCACAGCAATCCCAAGTACCTTTCAGAATACCAAAGGGCACTCATTCTCCAAGTGCACACAACCTTCAGGTATTGAGGTGTAGATTAGCAGGATTCCAATCTGGAGCAGCTGCCCTTAGGCCAGAGTTCCCCCTATGTGGGTGGTTGGGGTTGTCTGGACCATTGGTGGGCCTCTGCCGAGAGTCAAGATGCCATGTTTTCAGGAGCTCCTGTCCCTGCTGAGGTGTCAAGATGGTATGTTGGGCTCCATTTTTAGTGACAATTAGCTTGGTCGGGAACCCCCATTTGTACCTGATCTGGTGATTTCTCAGGACATCGGAGAAACTTTGTCTCTGCAGCAAAGTGAAAGATGAGGGGTCTGGGAATAGGGAGACATCTCTGAACTTTCTATTCAGTTGCTGAGAGCGTAGCATAGCCCTCATTAACTTGTCTTTATATGAGTATTAATGTAGGCGAACTATAGTGTCACTTGGCTTGCCAGGGGGGAGATTTTTTTTATCTTGCTGTTCCATGGATCCAATCTATCCTTCCAGTGTCTCCAGCAGAAGGGCCCAAGATCGACTGAAACAGGCATACAGCATATTCCTCTAACTCTTGTGGGGGTACTGACTCTGGAATCCCCCTAAGTTTCATGTTGTTTCGCCTGGAGCAGTCTGCCATTTTCACTTCAAGAGAGGAGACTTGATCTGCCAGGCTCTGCGTGTGACTATTATGTCCTATTATGTCAGTATGCTCATTATTGGAGGAAATGTTTCTTCTCAAATCTTCAAAAGACCTCTCTAGCTTATCAAAGTGCCTTGTGAGAGTCTGATTTTTGTTTTCAAACATGCGCTGTATGGATTCAAGAGGTAAAGTGGGGGCCTCTCCTAGGCCTCTACCAGAGGCAGCTGAATTTGAGAGCCTACCTTCTAGGCGATCTTCAGATAGATCCGGAGGCAAAGACTGTTCATCATCAGACCTATTATTATCATGGTCCCTGTAAGGCTGAAAATGATCAATCACAGTCTTTTTAGCCCCAAAGCTACTTTTCTGCTTTTTCCTGACTTGCTGCGACATGTTAGTGTATATGCATTTACAACAAGACTACTTAGTTTCTGGAAAAGGGCCTGGGGTAATATAGTTCCCCTATCTCCATTGAATGGCTGTCTTAATATAGCGCTTGACTGCTAATATCCACTCCAAAGGGGGGGGGGGGGGACAGGTCACTTTATAATTCCATCATTTTGAGAAAAGGGTGCAGTATAAAAAAAAAAGGCTTACAATGACACAGAACTGAGCAGAGTGGACTTGTTACATATCTTTAAGCTTTCTGCTTTTTTGTTTTTCTCCCCCTTTAATAACTGCTATGGATAAGTGGAAAGTGGGTACTATGTTTCTCTCCTAGGGAGTTTGTCACCTCATGACAATGTGGGGAAAAGGATGAAGGGATATGACCCACTAGTTACTGCCTAGCGGGAAAAGGGAGGAGAGAAAGCACCATCCACTAAAAAAAAGGTGCAGCAGTATGCAGCTGGGTGTAAAATATATTTCCAGGTTCTTTTTTTATTGTGAATCTCCTTAAAGAATACCTCTTGCTGGTCTCTACTGGGAAAGTAAGTGTGAGCAGGGGTTAGCGCAATTGAAAGATGGCCCTTCATGCCAGAGCTGGCAGTCTCTCAACTGTTAATGCACTTTCTGCTTTCTGTGTTGGTCAGTTTAGAGCCTAGGAGATGTCTATATTGCCTGTGGGTGTTAGTTAAGCAAAAGGCTTCTGAATGTGATTCCCCTCCAGTGTCTGCAATGCCCCACTATGTACTCACTGCTTGCTCACGGCACTGATGTAATGGCCCAAACTGCCGATGGTCTTTCAGGTGCTATCTGACGCTCTGACGCTTGCCCACCCGACTGTGTGAGCAGACTGATCTCCGGAGAGGAGCCCCGACCGTCCGGAGCGAAGTTGCAGATCCAAGTCACACCAACTATCTGCTAGGCCTGCAGCCGCATGGGCCCGCTGAAGTAATAAGGCCGGACTTTGACTGTTGTAGTATAGATCTTTGTGGGAGTAGGCCTAATTCCCTTCTAGTCAGAGCTGCAATCTGAATCACTGTGCTGCGACTCTCAGTGCGGTACGGTGCTTTAGAGTAGGCCTCCTTCTTCCCCGAAGCTTGTGATGTCACACATAACAATGGCGCTTTTTGTGCCGTTTGTCCTTTCGCTTCCTGGGTAGATCTCAGATCCTTCGCAAATGCAGCTTTACCTTCCAGTGTCTTTCCTTCAACGATTAGCTGCTTGCAGGTTAGTGGGATTCTTGTAACATACTAAGTGCAGGGTAGTGCTTTAGAACTTGTTGACCGTCTCCTCCCTGTCCTCCCTGAAGAAAGCGATCTAGCGTTAGGAAGACAGTAGAAGGACCGTAATCAGGAGGAATCTTATGTAGCTTAGATCTCTGATCTAATTTACATTTACAATTTACTCTGATCTAATTTTAATGTGCAAACAGCAATTACAAGTGGCTGGTTAAAGCTACCGTGAGCTTGCAATAGCACGTTGTGCTCAAATTCATTAACCAAAGATCAGATCTTGAGGTCGTGTTCACATTGTGCTCAACCTATAATATCAGTGCACATTTGCGTGCGCTGATATTATGAGTGGAGCGCAAATATCGTGCTCGCAAAGGCTCAGTTTTTCTCTCCACTCGTAATCTAGGTCACAATGTTTAAAGGGACAGTCCACCAGATTTTTTATTCCAAGTTCTTTTTTATTGAAATAGTTTGGCAAACATATAACAAGGATTAGTCAAGATATAAGGAATATGACATTCTTGTATGTAACATAATGACCGTTTCCATTTAACAACATTAATCATTCACTTAATGGTTAAAAGAATAATTTTAAACTAAACAGGGAGTGGCCTTGACGGCCAGAGAGAGGGGAGGGGGAGACATAAAGAAAATGAAAATGAAAGAATTCAAGTAAAATAAAATGCAATACAATTGAGTTAAATTGGATTGAGTTGAGATGTACCAGCTAAAGTAGTAAGAGGGGGTAGGTGTTCTCCTATATGGATATCACTTATGAGAATTAATATATTCACAGGGAAATAATTACGTTAGCAGGGGTAATTCACTGACTGATGTTACTGTTTTCATATATTGTGTCCACATATCTTGGGCAATGAGAAATATGTCTCTGGAATCCAGCCTGAATGATCTATACTCTTCCAATTCTATCAGGTCAGTGACTTTGAGTCTCCATAGTATTACATTTGGTGGATCCTGAGATTTCCAGGATTTAGCGATGAGGGATTTGGCGCTATTTGTAAGTATGCGTAACAGGATGCTGTGGGCTTTAGAGGGGAGCTTAATATGTTTGTTTAAAAGAAATATTAGCGGGTCTGATGGTAATGTAAGCTGAAAGATTTTTTCAATTTCCCCTATGAGGGCTCTCCAATATGAGTTTATGCTGTTGCACCACCACCACATGTGGCCCATGCCACTGCCAACGTTGCCACAGTGCCAGCAACGGTTACTTGTTGTGGGGTACAATTTATGCAAACGTCTGGGGTTGAGGTACCAGTTATGGAGGATTTTATAGTTCATCTCCAGCATAGCTGCCGAGGATGAAGAAGATTTGGTGTTAATAAAAATAGAGGTTGCTGTATGAGGTAGGATGATGACTCCTAGTTCCCTCTCCCAGGACTCAATAGTTCCCGGTAAGTTGCCAGGGGGAGGGTGGGATAATATAGAGTATATTTTGGAAAGGGTGTGATTTAAGGATATAGGGGATGACAATATAGTCTCAAGCTTAGTCATAGGTCTGAGCATATTGTAATAATATTTGTGTGAAGTGATATAATGGTGAAGTCTCCTGTAATTAAACCAGTTATGGGCCCAGTCATAGTTTAATTCTTGTAGTTTTGCCTGAGAGTGTAGGTGATCTTTATCAGAGAGGTGGTGAATCGCCACATCAGGGGAAGGGTCAGTATGTAAGGAATGGGTTCTTAGCTCGGTCAGAGAGAACTCTAGGTTGTGTAGTAACGAGGTGAGCGGGGAAGGTCTGGAAGAAAGGTATGAATTGGTTACGTTTGCCCTCTCCCATTGAATTAGGGTTTCCTTGGTGATAGGATTATCTAAGTTTTTAACGGTGGGTGCGGATCGGGGAGTCCAGCAAATGGAATGTAAGTGTAAGTCTTTATGCAAGTGTTTCTCAAGCAAGATCCACCTCTTCTGAGTCTTATGAACCCTCCAGTCGAGAATTCGCTGGATGAAAATAGAAGATCTATAAAGCTCTAAGTTAGGGACTCCGAGGCCGCTGTGTATACGAGGGGTTAGCATTATTCGCTTATTAATCCTTGAGTGACCGCCTCTCCATATAAATGAACTAAATAGTTGTTGCAAATTCTTAAGGTAATGGGAAGGGAGCGGGACAGGGAGGGTTTGTAGCAGGTATAGAAGTCTGGGGAAGGCTGTCATTTTTTTTTTTTTTTTTTTTTTTTTTTATTTTCAAAAAAGCTTTATTCATATCAAACAAAAGTACACGTCATAAAATGTATGTACATATCACACATCAGAAATGTTATAATACAATATGTCATTGAATAACTGAATTAATCCCCTATCTTGATTGCTAGAAAACATGGGTCTAATAATGCATAATGTTGTCAGTCTGCAATATATACTTAAAGATGGGGACCGGTATTTGAAAGCACGTTTTCTGATTCAGTGTACTTCTTTCTAATCCCCAGATTTAGCGTTTCAGACCTCTCTTGGGTCTTAAGCAAAGTCTCTTATAAACAGTTTTAGGGATATGCCGGGATAGGATTTAACATAACAAACAGAAAAAACAAAACAACACATAAGACAAACTCAAATAACCAGAAAATATATCATTCTTATATTTGGTAATACCCACAACTATTATATTCAGGTGGAGAAGGTAATACTTAGGTAAATAGACGGTATAAACGGCCTTAAATGCTTTTGTATAGGCCTCACTGCAATTTTATTCAGACCGTCTGTAGGAAAAAAAGAAAAATTGCATTCCAAGAGTATGTAGAAAGGTGATTGTGTCCTGTAATGTCAGAACCCTGTAGCATCTAAAGTGGGTTTGTATCAGTGGGTTATAGGAGGCATCGTTCAGTGGACTAATAAAATAGGAAGGGTGCTGCAAGCACGGGAAGATTCAGTGTTGGGGCTGTCAGGAGTGTTTAATGACAAATAAGTGACGGCACCCCGTCTATATGATATATACACATCCCCCACCCGCTACTGCGGCCGCCAGCCACGAGTGAGGCAACAAAGAGTGTATTTATTCTGCGCGCCATTAGCATGGTTGATAATACCATATATAACCTGAGAGTTATGAACTAGAAAAATGGTTGTCTCCCTCTGCCTCCAAACATCCTTATACGTCAGGGGCCTCTAAAGGATGGTATTAAAATTAATAGTGTAATATGGATGGCCTCCCCTACGCTGCCATTACAACTACTACGTGGTGAACTAGTTAAATAGACACACTTTGAGTAAATATTCAAATCCATAAAACATCAACACAAACAGTCACTGCAAAACCAAACACAGCAAATCTTTCCTTTGAGTCATCAAAGTTGTCCCATATAGAGTCTATTAGTAAATGTGCAGTGAAGGGGTACTATCAGCCCCCAGAACATATCGGTATGCCCAATAGAGCATTAGCACCTGCATAAAAAGTAGCTGGGCAGGATTGGGATTCTCCCTTCGTTAGCTTTGAATGTCTGGTCGTGATAGTGTCAGGGGATATTATGGGGTAGTTCATAGTCCCTAGAGGGTGATACCAGAAATCAAGTTCCTCCACATACCACGTACAGTCAAGTTTACCATCTGGAATCGTGATTGAAGTAGATGAGTGTAAAGTCTCCAAGTTTGCGTCCTCCCTCTGGCTCCCCCAAAGCCCACGTGGCATCCACGGCAACTCTGAGTCCTGTCTTACCCGAAGATATGGTCTTATTGAGCCGGTGGGGTCTTTGATCATAAGGGCATTAGGAGGATTTTTCTGCTTGCTGACATTGGCAATCATATATGTTAAGCCTAATTTCTCCTTCTGAGGATGGTTCATTTTTGCTCCGGGCGCCATCTTAGAGTAAGTGGCGTTATGTCTCCTGTTTGGCAGTTCCGATTTTGGGAAGAGGCATATAGCATGTACGTTATGCCGATTCCCTGTTTCCACTGCTCTACATTTATTGTCTGCGGTTGTTGGTGAGTGTGTTATATTAGAACGTCCGCCTGGCTGTATAAGTACTCTGTTCCTCAGCATGGTGTTTTGCCTAACTTCCCCGGGCTTCACACTGAGATCGGTCTCATTCATCACGGGTTGCTGTATCGCCGGTTCCGCGGCTTTAGTAGTTCCTACTCTTTTCATGAGCGATAGTATGTCTTGCTCTGAGGGAGCTTTATCAATCATTGTTTGCAGCAGGGCTTCTATTCTAGCTAGTCAGAAGTCCATAGCAGTTGAAGAGTCACTGACCCACATGGTAGCTAATTGATATCAGCTTCTGCACTCACTGTGTGGCTGCGTTGCCTAATGGTTTATGCCTATTTTTAATAAGTAAGGCTGTTAATAATCTGCGGTATTGCTGTGGGTATTTGAGATTACCAGATCTGGTTAGGCACCCCTGGGATCCAGGGGGGGGAACGTTGCCTGAAAGTTCGCCGCCGCTACAGGCCTTGATCGTCCTATTCCGCCTCCGGGATCATAAATACAGCAACTAAAGTTGTAACCTTGGTTGTGAACGTGATGCAGCTCGTAATAGTGGTAGAAGCTGTAGGGTTAAAGCAATAACCGGCGGATTACTGACTTATCTCCCGGAGCTACAGAAGAGTGCGACTGCACAGAGCCGCTGCCTGGACACGCCCCGAAGGCTGTCATTTTTATGGCATTAATTCTGCCAATCCAGGATAGGTGTCTAGAGTGCCACGACGAGAGCTCCCTTTCCAGGGATAGCTTCAGGGGGGCATAGTTTAGATTATAGATAGTCTCTAAATCCTCGGTGAGGTGGATACCTAGGTATCGTAAGGAGGTTCTGCACCTGCGGAAGGGGCAAAGTAATTCAATTTGTTGAGCAAGAGTATGGGGTAGTGAGACTCCAATGTATTCTGATTTGGACTGGTTAATGAGGAAGTTGGTTAGTTTATTAAAGAGCGAAAGTTCCTCTAGAAGGATAGGGATCGATGTGTCGGGAGAAGTAAGGGAGAACAGCACATCGTCTGCAAAAAGGGATAATTTATAGGTCTCACCACCAACTGTTATGCCCTTGATATCTGGGTTTAGTCTGATCCTAGTGGCAAATGTCTCTAAGAGACATACAAACAATAGTGGGGATAAGGGGCATCCCTGCCTAGTACCATTCGAAATCGGGAATGGTGTGGAAAGGATACCATTTAAGGAGATTCGAGCACTAGGATTATGGTATAGGGCAAATATTCTGTGGATCATGAGCTCACCTAACCCCATGGTCTGTAAGGTGGATTTGAGGAAGGACCATCGAACTCGGTCAAAGGCCTTCTCTGCGTCGGTGGATAACCAGATAGCGGGAAGGCCTTGTTTTTTAGAATGCCATAAGAGGTGGAGATTGCGGACCGTATTGTCCTTTGCCTCTCTGAAGGGAATGAACCCCACCTGATCTTGATGGATTAAGGATGGGAGATGTTGGTTCAATCTAGTTGCTATCATTTTGGCGTAAATTTTTACATCTGCATTTAGCAGGGAAATCGGTCTGTAGTTGGGAATAGATTCAGGGGATTTATTAGGTTTAGGAATTACGGAGATATGTGCTAGAAGGGATTGGGGAGAGAAGAATTTATTATTGTCGATATCGGTGAAATGGGCCAACAGGTGGGGGGCAAGGGTATCTATAAATTTGGAATAATATGAATGGCCGAATCCATCAGGGCCTGGGGCCTTGCCCGGGGGGAAGGAAAGGATGGCTTTCTGTAGTTCTTTTAAAGTGAGGGTGATTCCAGGTCAGATTTTTGCTCTGTCGTCAGGGAGGGGAGGTGTAGGGAGGTCAAGTAGTCAGTGATTTCTTCTGGGGAAGGGGGGTGTTATTATTATCTAAGTTATAAAGATCTTTGTAATATGAACGAAATTGGTTCGCGATATCAGAAGAGGTGGACCAAGTCTTGCCTGTTTTGTCTTTTATGGACATAATATAACCCCTCGAGGCTCTGCTGCGTAGTAGACGAGCTAATAGTTTGCCTTGTTTATTACCCCCTTCGTAAAACCTTCTTCTGAGGAAAAGAGCTCTACGTTTGGCCTCCAGACCCAAAAGGAGGGTCAGCTGACCTTGTTTGTGTTTAATATGTTCGAGTAGGGAAGGGCTATTGGGGTATCTTTTATGGGAATCCTGTAGTTTTTCTAATTCTTCTAAGAGGTTTTTAAGTGCAAGGGTGTTTTGTTTATTTCTTTCAGCTTTGATCGCTATGAGCTCTCCTCTAAGTACACACTTGTGGGCTTCCCACACATTGAGAGGAGAAACATCTGGGGTGGTGTTAGAAAGGAAATAGGACTCAAGATTCTTAGTTATTTGTATTTTAACTATAGGGTCAGACAGGAGCGACTCATCAAGCCTCCACATGCGTTCCTGTCTTTGAGAGGTGGGCCAATTGAGGGAACAGGAGATCATGGCATGGTCTGACCACGTGATGGGCATAATATTGGTGGATTGGACCAGGGCTAAGCTAGTAACATCGATCATCAAATAATCAATGCAGGAGTAGGATTGGTGGGGATATGAATAAAACGTATAATCCTTGACCATGGGATGATGGATTCTGCAAGCATCATGGACGTTTAGCTTGGAGATGTGGGATTTGATCGCTTTTAGAACCTTCTGGGGGATCACGGATGATCCCGAAGAACAGTCCAAGTTGGGGTCAAAAGCTAAATTGAAATCCCCTCCCAAAATTAAACTACCCCTAGATAATTCAGAGATGGTGTTACAGGATTGAAGGAAAAATTGGGTGGGGCAGGAATTAGGAGCATATATATTGGCGATAGTAATAACTTTATTGAAAAGTTTGCCAGTGATAACAATTAATCTACCTTCTCTATCTTTGAAGATGTTAGTGATATGAAAGGGGATCTGTTTGCGGATAAGTATTCCCACGCCGTTATGTTTAGAAGTATTTGAGGATAAGAACACTTGGCCAAATTTCCTAAGGGACTGTAAGGGTTCTCTGCCTTTCTTGAAATGAGTCTCCTGAATTAGGATGATATCACTATTTTGTCTATGGTAATCTCTCAAGGCTTGGGATCTTTTTTGAGGGGTGTTCAATCCCTTGACATTATGGGACAATATTTTAATAGATCTAAGGTGTGTGGCCATAGGTAATGTTTGTAAGGGCATTTAGATTTCTAAAGATGCGGGATTGATAGGAGGCTATATTCCCAGTCAGAGGGTGGTAATGTCCGCTAGTAATGTGGATTTGGGGTGGAAGGGCCTTGTGAATATATTGAGTGGGGGACGCATCATTGTGGGTTGATTGTGAATTTTTATGGTAACTATAGGGTGAATAAACTTGAGGAGAAGCATGCTGATAAGTAGCAGACCAGTGTTTGAGAAAGTTGGGGTGGCTAAGTAAGCAGGTACAGTAAACATTAGAACATTCAAAAACTTGCAATTTAACTATAAAGAACATGAATTCAACAAGTAGTATATGCAAAACGAACAAACATACAAAAGAATGTAAATTATTCCAACAATAGGTGGTGTGCATTAAGGTTTGTGAGTACACCATTCGGGGGGGAGGAATGATGTCGGATAACCCTATATGGCAATCAAACATTAAATGACTGAAAATAAGGCATTGTTAGCAACAGTAGAAATTAAACTAGAATGGACATATTGAAGCAACATGGTTATCAGGAACAAATACAAACAAACAAAGAAGTCGTTCATACAATACCCCTGGAACAACCTATCATAGAGTCCCTCAGAAAGAAATGTTCCAGCAGAGAAAATGTCCAAAGTCCAAACCAATGCTTGTGTGCGGGATGTGTGGATGGTAAATAGAGGGCCTCAGGTTTCTGCAGCTGGAGATGTAGGGCCGGTCTTGCGTCGTTTAGGTTCTACCCTTGACCAACTCGGTCTTTGATCTCTGGAAGATCCTTCCCCTGAGCGGTCCAGCCCAGGAGCTGGGACGATAATTTTCTCTGAGGGAGGGTCAAAAGATATGTTAAGTTTCCTGGATACATCCTCCAAGTCAGAGAAGTTTTTGTATATAATCTGTCCTCTGTTGAATGAGATAATTAAGCTAAAAGGGAAGCCCCAACAGTATTTAATGCTTTTTTCCTGAAGGACTTTGGTGATGAACCGAACCTCTCTTCTGTGCTGGATTGTCTGGGGGCATAGGTCTTGATAGATCTGTAGATTATGGTTATGGAAAAGGATTGTCCTCCTAGTTCTCGCGGCTTGCCAGATCTCCTCCTTGGTGGTGAACTTTAGAAATCTGATAATAACATCCCTGGGAGGTGCCGGGGGTCTTGCAGGAGGCCTGAGGGCCCTGTGGATTCTCTCGATGTCATCATGTTGTATGGGAGGAGCTTGAGGGAGTAGGACATGAAAGAGCTCAGTGACATAGGCCCTAAGGTGCTCTTGAGAAACATCCTCAGGGATTCCACTAAGTCGCAAATTGTTCCTCCGCCCTCGATTTTCAAGGTCCTCAATTTTATCATTCAAATTTTGCAGCATAGAGTCTTGGATAGATATTTGTTGGGAATTCAGGCTAATCATGTTATTAAGGTGGTCATGTCCCTCCTCCAAGAATTCCATCCTAGAACCAAGGTCATTAAGATCCTTCTTTAGGTCTTTGATTTCATTTTTTATAAAATTCTTCAAGTCAGCAATATCAGATTTAGATGGGAGACTAGCAATCTGGGATTGGATAGACTGCAGGGGGTCTTGTGTGTTATTCGCAGTGGAGTTAACAGGAGTGGAATCTGTAGCCTGCATAATGGTCGTGCCAGTTGTATCTTGAGGCTGGAAAAAGGATGATACTGAAGGGCCAAGTTGGGTTAATTTGCCTTGTTTTTCAGGTTTATTACCTTTCCTGCCTGCCATAATGGGATTGCAGATGGCATGAACAGGAAGGGGAGCGAAATGCCTGGCTTAAATTGTGAGATTGATAATGGCTAGGGGAGGCTTAGGTTGCAGTATTTGTAAAGGCCTTGAGGGGCAATTAGCGGGCACAATAAGAGGGCTCAAAGCAGCTGTAGATTGAAATGGCAGTGGAGGAAGGCCGCAGGGCCTATGAGTGAGAGTGTATCACTAGGCCTCGGTATCCTCAGAGGGAAATGTTGTGTTCTAGTCGGTTCTGTAAGTTGTTAAACAGTCCGGCCTATCCCTGTGCCCTCCTGCAAGCCTTATTCGGGTTCAGTAAGTGTATCTATAGTTATGTGCTTGCGACCGCAGCTCGCGGTGTCGCCGTGCTCACCCGATGAAGTAGGGGTCTCTGATGCAGCTCCCTGTCACAGCTTCTCAGCTGCTGCGCGTCTGCGATAGCGGGTCTTAGAACACTTCAGGCAGGGTGGATGAGGTGCTGGTATATCGCGGGGACTCCGCGTATCAGGGTCTGAGTCGATTGGGGTTTGAGAAGTCAGGGCACTACTTCTGGCGGTAAGATGGCGGTAAGATGGCGGCCGCGGTCACATAGCAGACAGCCTTGGGCTTCGCCAAAAATATCTCCAGCATATTAGTTATAGTCCATAAGTGGGGCCAGTTGATGCAAGGTTGGTGGTATGAGTAGCTATGGCCATATTTAGTATGAAATGCCAATTTAGATGCCTAATAGGGACCAACAGCTCCGGAGCTCAGTCACACAGTGTCCATGCTCCAGCACGGCGAAGCTCCGCCCCCAGTCCACCAGATTTTTTATTGTTTAAAAATATAGATAATACCTTTATCACCCATTCCCCAGTTTTGCACAGCCAACACAGCTATATTAATGCACATTTTACCTCTGTAATTACCTTGTATCTAAGCCTCTGCAGACTGCCCCATATTTCTGTTCTTTTGACAGACTTGCATTTTAGCCAATCAGTGCTGACTCCTAGGTAACTCCCCGGGAGTGAGCACATTATCTATATGGCATGAACTAACGCCCTCTAGTTGTGAAAAATGTCAAAATGCATTCAAATAAAGACTAACGCCTAGATTTAGAGTTCTGCGTTAGCCTTAAAAAGCAGCGTTAAGGGGTCCTAACGCTGCTTTTTAATGCCCGCTGGTATTACGAGTCAGGGAGGTACAAGTGTACAGCTCACTTTTCTTCCGCGACTTTTGGCTACCGCAAATCCCTTTACGTCAATTGCGTATCCTATCTTTTTAATGGGATTTGCCTAACGCTGGTATTATGAGTCTTGGAGAAAGTGAGCGGTACAGCCTCTACCTCCAAGACTTCTACTGCATAAAAAAGTCAGTAGTTAAGAGTTTTATGGGCTAACGCCGGAACATAAAGCTCTTAACTAAAGTGCTACAAAGTACACTAACACCCATAAACTACCTATGAACCCCTAATCCAAGGCCCCCCCACATCGCAAACACTAAAATAAAATTATTTAACCCCTAATTTGCCGACCGGACACCGCCGCCACCTACATTATAGCTATGAACCCCTAATCTGCTGTCCCTAACATCGCCGACACTTATATTATATTTATTAACCCCTAATCTGCCCCCCCCCAACGTCGCCGCCACCTAACTACAATTATTAACCCCCTAATCTGCCGACCGGACATCGCCACCACTATAATAAATGTATTAACCCCTAAACTGCCGCACTCCCGCCTCGCAAACACTATAATAAATTTTATTAACCCCTAATCTGCCCTCCCTAACATTGCTGCCACCTACCTACAATTATTAACCCCTAGTCTCCCGCCCCCAACGTCACCGCTACTATAATAAAGTTATTAACCCCTAAACCTAAGTCTAACCCTAACACCCCCCTAAGTTAAATATAATTTAAATAAAACGAACTAAAATTACTATAATTAAATAAATTAATCCTATTTAAAACTAAATACTTACCTATAAAATAAACCATAAGACAGCTACAATATAACTAATAGTTACATTGTAGCTATTTTAGGATTTATATTTATTTCACAGGCAACTTTGTATTGGTAGAATAGCTATTAAATAGTTAATAACTATTTAATAGCTACCTAGTTAAAATAATTACAAAATTACCTGTAAAATAAATCCTAACCTAAGTTACAAATACACCTAACACTACACTATCAATAAATTAATTAAATAAACTAACTACAATTATCTAAACTAAAAACAATTAAATAAACTAAACTATAGTACAAAAAAAACAAACACTAAATTACAAAAAATAAAAAAATATTACAAGAATTTTAATCTAATTACACCTAATCTAAGCCCACTAATAAAATAAAAAAGCCCCCCAAAATAATAAAATTCCCTACCCATACAACCCACCACCCACACACCCCTACTCTAAAACCCACCCGATCCCCCCTTAAAAAAACCTAACACTACCCCATTGAAGATCACCCTACCTTGAGCCGTGTTCACCCAGCTGGGCACCACTGGTCTTCCGATCCATCCAGAAGTCTTCATCCAATGGGGCAGAAGAGGACATCCGGACCGGGAGAAGGCTTCATCCAAGCGGCATCTTCTATCTTCATCCATCCGGCGCAGAGCGGGTCCATCTTCAAGACATCCGACGCGGAGCATCCTCTTCTGACGACGGCTAACACTGAATGAAGGTTCCTTTAAATGACGTCATCTAAGATGGCGTCCCTCGAATTCCGATTGGCTGATAGGATTGGTTAGATAGAATCTGATTGGTTGATTTATCCAGCCAATATAATTGACCTTGCATTCTATTGGCTGATCCAATCAGCCAATCGAATTGAACTTCAATCCGATTGGCTGATTAAATCAACCAATCGGATTTTTTCTACCTTAATTCTGATTGGCTGATCGGAATTCGAGGGACACCATCTTGGATTACGTCATTTAAAGGAACCTTCATTCAGTGTTAGCCGTCGTCAGAAGAGGATGCTCCGCATCGGATGTCTTGAAGATGGACCCGCTCTGCGCCAGATGGATGAAGATAGAAGATGCCGCTTGGATGAAGCCTTCTACCGTTCCGGATGTCGTCTTCTGCCCCATCGGATGAAGACTTCTGGACGGATCGGATGACCAGTGGTGCCCGGCTGGGTGAACACGGCTCAAGGTAGGGTGATCTTCAATGGGGTAGTGTTAGGTTTTTTTAAGGGGGGATCGGGTGGGTTTTAGAGTAGGGGTGTGTGGGTGGTGGATTGTAATGTTGGGGGGGTCTTGTCTTTTTTTTTTACAGGTAAAAGAGCTGATTACTTTGGGGCAATGCCCCGCAAAAAGCCCTTTTAAGGGCTGGTAAAAGAGCTGATTACTTTTGTAATTTAGTATAGGGTAGGGAATTTTATTATTTTGGGGGGCTTTTTTATTTTATTAGGGGGTTTAGATTAGGTGTAATTAGATTAAAATTCTTGTAATATTTTTTTATTTTTTGTAATTTAGTGTTTGTTTTTTTGTACTATAGTTTAGTTTATTTAATTGTAGTTTAGTTTAGATAATTCTAGTTAATTTATTTAATTAATTTATTGATAGTGTAGTGTTAGGTGTATTTGTAACTTAGGTTAGGATTTATTTTACAGGTAATTTTGTAATTATTTTAACTAGGTAGCTATTAAATAGTTAATAACTATTTAATAACTATTGTACCTAGTTAAAATAAATACAAAGTTGCCTGTAAAATAAATATAAATCCTAAAATAGCTACAATGTAACTATTAGTTATATTTTAGCTATATTAGGGTTTATTTTATAGGTACGTATTTAGTTTTAAATAGGAATAATTTATTTAATTAAAGTAAATTTATTTTGTTTTATTTAAATTATATTTAAGTTAGGGGGTGTTAGGGTTTGGAGTTAGACTTGGGTTTAGGGGTTAATTACTTTATTATAGTAGCGACGACATTGGAGGCGGCAGATTAGGGGTTAATAATTGTAGGTAGGTGGCGGCGATGTTAGGGAGGGCAGATTAGGGGTTAATAAAATTTATTATAGTGTTTGCGAGGTGGGAGTGCGGCGGTTTAGGGGTTAATACATTTATTATAGTGGCAGCGATGTCCGGTCGGCAGATTAGGGGTTAATAAGTGTAGGTAGGTGGTGGCAATGTTGGGGGTGGAAGATTAGGGGTTAATAAATATAATATAGGTGTCTGCGATGTTGGGGGCAGCAGATTAGGGGTTCATAGGGATAATGTAGGTGGCGGCGGTGTCCGGAGCGGAAGATTAGGGGTTAATAATATAATGCAGGTGGCGACGATGTCGGGGCCGGCAGATTAGGGGTTAATAAGTGTAAGGTTAGGGGTGTTTAGACTCGGGGTTCATGTTCGGGTGTTAGGTGTAGACTTACAAAGTGTTTCCCCATAGGAAACAATGGGGCTACGTTAGGAGCTGAACGCTGCTTTTTTGCAGGTGTTAGGTTTTTTTTCAGCCAGATCTGCCCCATTGTATCCTATGGGGAAATCGTGCACGAGCACGTTTTTCCAGCTTACCGCTACCGTAAGCAACGCTGGTATTGAGAGTAGAAGTGGAGCTAAATTTGGCTCAACGCTCACTTTTCTGAGGCTAACGCAGCCATTCAGAAAACTCGTAATACCAGCGTTGTTTAAAGGTAGCGGTAAGAAAAAAAGGAGCGTTAGCCCCGCAGGTTTTTACAGACAAAACTCTAAATCTAGGCGTAAGAAATTAGCATATGAGTCTACCTAGGTTTATCTTTCAACTAAGAATACCAAGAGAACAAAGCAAATTTAATGATAAAAGTAAATTGGAAAGTTGTTTAAAATTACATGCCCTATCTGAATCATGAAAGTTTATTTTTGACTAGACTGTCCCTTTTAACACCTTAACGACCAAGGACGTGTCAGGCACGTCCTCATTTGGATATCAGATAACGACCAAGGACGTGCCTGACACGTCCTCTGGGGTTTGAAGCACTGGAAGCAATTGTGATTGCTTCCAGACGCTTTCAGGGTATTGCAGTGATGCCTCAATATTGAGGCATCACTGCAATACCCTTTCTTATCCACTGATGCAGAGAGGACCACTCTGTGGCCCTCTCTGCATCAGCCATCGATGGTACCGATCGTTGGTAGGTGGGAGCAACAGCAGGGAGGCGGGTGGGTGACCTATCAGTGGAATGTTTCTTTCTAACGTCGGCTCTGAGTGTGTGCGTGGGGACGGGGAGGGGTGTGCATGCACACGCGTGTGGCACATTTTCATCAGATTCATATTAATGCATACGAAGGAGGGAGTGGGAGGGGGGAATCTGATGTTGGGCAAGTGATCTGGGAGAGGGGTAGGGTATTGAGGGGGGCAGCTACACTACAGAAAAAAATATATATTTTCATTTTTTTTAAATACATTTGCCTAATTTGCAGCAAACTGGATACTGGCAGACAGCTGCCACTACCTAAGATGGCTACAAATAGGTAGAGGGGGGAGGGTTGGAGAGCTGTTTGGAGGGGGAGGATCAGGGAGGATGGGGGCTAAGGGGGATCCAACACTGCAGAATATATATATATATATATATATATATATATATATATATATTTATATATTTATCTATATATATAAAGCCTTTTATTTTAGTACTGCAAGTACTTAAGATGGAGGTGACAATTGTGAGGTGGGGGAGGGTAGAGAGCTGTTTAAGGGGGGTCAGGGAGGGATCAGGGGTGGGATGTGTTAAATGGGAGGCTGATCTTTACACTAAAGCTAAAAAATTAACCCTACAAGCTACCTAAATAACCCCTTAACTGCTGGGCATAATACATAATTTAAGTGTGGTGCGCATCAGCATTTAGAAGACCTTCTAATTACCAAAAATCAATGCCAAAGCCATGTATTTCTTTTTTTTTTTTTTTTTTTTAATTTTCTTTTTATTGGAACTTTTTCTTTTCTCTTGATGACATAATAGGAAAAAAAAAATACAATATACAAAGAAAAAAAACAATTATACAACAATCAAGAGTACAGTTCAAAAATAAAATTCAAGAGTATTTTCATTAATTCTCCTTCTTTCGTTTTCTTCCTAGCTACAACAGATATACATTTCACTATTCTTTTGGTAAACTTAAACAATAACTTCATTTGTTTCATAGGAGGAAAATATCAGATCTTATATGTGCAGAGCTGGCGCGGGGGGGGGGGAAATTATTGTTATTATGGCGGGGAGGATCTAATCCATCTATCTAGTTCGCCCAACTAGTGGGGAAGTTGCCATTAAGGATGTTTAATTGGAAGAAAATAGATTGCTTAAATGGAGAAACCATTTGTTTTTGGACTCCCGTTGGCATTATTTGAATAACTCTGGTCCACTTGGCAAAAAAAGATTCTATCTGTTTTTCGTTCCAGATCTGTATGTTATATTGGTCTATTATTATTTGTGTTTCTGTACGCTTGGAAAACTCAGCCATACTGGGAGCTGCCGTGGCTTTCCATTTTTCCAATATTAATATCCGCCCAATCATGATAGCAGTATTAATTGAGTATTCCTATGCTTTTCCCCTGGGCTAACTAAAACAACGATCTGTTGGGGTTTTAATAATATCAGTGTATCCAAAAATTTATTAAGCCAGAAATTAATTTTGGACCAAAACTGCCTTATCTTTGGACACCACCAGAAACAGTGGAGTAGATCCGCCCTATCTGAGCTGCATCTAGGACATAAATTACTAGTGGTGTACCACCCTGCAATTTGTTTAGGGGTGATGTAAATCATATTGATCAATTTAAAATGTGATTCTTTACAGGCATTAGAAGTTTTTGTTTTTTTTGCCAATGAAAAGCTTGCTTGGATATTTTCCATGGACACCTCTGGGAACAGTCTATTCCATTTAGTTAATATTACATTCATAAATTGATATCCCATATGGCAAATCAGGGTAGTGTAGAAATTAGTAATTGCAAAATTACCTTTCGAGTAAGCTTTAATATTATCTGCTAAATTACCTAATTCCCAATCTGGGCTATATTTAAATTTAATCGCCTGTAGAAAATGTCTAAGTTGAAGGTATGCGAAAAATTCAGATTGGGGAATTCCGAATTCTCTAGTAATCTGGCAAAAGGGTTTAATATGGCCAGATGAGGTGTCTACTATTTGAACAAGGTATACTAATCCTTGATTCTTCCATTTTGAAAAGATTGATCGACCCAATCCTGCAATGAATTCTGGATTCCCTGTAATCGTTAAATAATTTGATACATATGGTATTACATTAATCTGTAAGCATGTTCTATGCCAGGCGCGAATAATATTAGAAAAGGTTATCATATTGCTGATGTTAGCTGGTAATTTAGATGGGCAGCAGTGTAGGATCGCATTTAAAGTAAATGGCGAGACCAGGTCTGATTCTATTTCTAATGAGGTCAGATATTCTTTTTTGGTGATCCAATCTACTGCATACTTAAACAGGGAAACCCAGTTGTAGTATTGAATATTTGGAAATGCCATCCCAGCCATACTTTTACGCATGGCCAGTTTCTGCATAGATATTCGTGGTCTTTTACCATGCCATATAAAGAAGGAACAAACCCGGTTAAACGAATTTAGATCTCTCCAAGATATTAAAAGCGGGAGATTTTGTAACAAATATAATAGTTTAGGAAATAAAACAATTTTAATTAGAGCCACATGTGCAGAGAGAGATCGGGGCAAATTCATACACTGTTCTAATTTTTTTTTCCCATATTCAAAGAATTCAGGGAAGTTTAGTGCATACCAGTGTGCAGGGTCTGCACTAAGAACAATACCTAAATATTTTATACTTTTAACTTCTTTGAAGGGATGGCTTCTTATAATATAGGGAGTCCTCGCAATCCATAGTAACTCTGATTTAGAAGTGTTTATTTTATATCCTGAAATGGAGCTATAAACATCTATAATGCATATTAATTGAGGGATACTCTGTGCTGTATTATTAAGAAAAATAAGCAGGTCATCTGCATACAGAAGGAGAGTCATGATATTCTTCCCCAGACATATCCCTTTAAGTTCCTGTCTTAACAGAATCGCTAGTGGTTCCAGTGATAGATTAAACAGGAGTGGCGAGAGCGGGCACCCTTGTCTAGTGCCTCTATTTAACTTAAATCTCTCCGAAATTTCATCATTAATAATCAGAGACGAACAAGGATTCCTATAGATATTATGAATAAATTGTTGGAATTGTCCTATAAGGCCAAATTTTGTCAGAGAGGTAAATAAGTGATCCCAGGTAATCGAGTCGAATGCCTTCTCGGCATCGACTGTAAGGATTGCTGAGTCATTTCTTAGATGGGTTCCTTTTGAGTAGGCTTTATTCCGGTACCAATCCAGCAGGATTGTAACTTTTCGCAAGCTTTTCATTGAGCTACGGCCTGTCATAAATCCTACTTGGTCACTGTGGATTAGTGAATCAAGATATTTCTGTAATCTCTTTGCTAAGATAGATGTTATTAATTTATAATCTACATTAAGTAGAGAAATGGGACGATAGGAGGAGGGATTTTCAGCATCTTTATCTTTTTTAAGAATCAGGGCTATATTTGAAGCTGCAAAATTACTAGAGCACTCTTTTTCATTCTGGTAATACTCATTAAACAACTTAAATAAAATTGGGCTTACTTGATCTTGGAGCATTTTGTAAAATTCGGAGGGAAGGAAATCAGGCCCTGGCGCCTTGCTTAATTTAGAGGTTTTAATACTTGATTTAATTTCATCCATAGAAATAGGTTGGTTAAGATTATTTAATTGCTCCAGAGATAGTTTTGGAGTTTTGATGCTCTGCCAGAATATTTCTTTATTTTCAAGATGGACCTCTCTTTCTGCATATAAGTCTTGATAAAACTGATGAAAAACTTTTTTTATGTCTGAGTTGTTAGTGAATCTTTGCTTGTTAGATTGGACTGCCATTATCCTGTTATTTGAAATTTTCTTAGTGAGACGTGCAAGATATTTCGCTGAGTGCCCTGAGAAACCCCCATATAATGCTTTCTGTCTCAGTTCTCTGCTTGCTGTTTGTTGCTTTAAAAATAAGTCTCTTTCTGCTTTGGCCTTAGTGTACTTATCCCAATTTTGTTCACTTACTGATGAGATATATGTCCTAAAACTATTCTTCAGAGCATTAGCTAATTGATACTCCCTCTGCTTATTCTTACGTTTTCATTTGCACATATACGCTTTTATTTCCCCTCTAAAAAAACATTTAGCGGTCTCCAAAAAAAATTTCTATTTTATTTATATATATTTTGTTAAAATTGTAAAACTCCGTCCATTTGGACTGTAACCAATTCTTAAATTTAATATTATGGACCAAGTGTTTAGGGAAGAAAAATTTAGAGAAATCGTTTGGTTCCTTCTTAAGATTGGATTTGATAACTAAAGTTAAGATAGCATGGTCCGAAATGACTATATCTGCAATGTCTGTTACTATATTTAGACCACATATTTTATCTGAAACCAAGAACAGATCGATTCTCGAAAATGTTTTATGACTTTTCGACTCACAGGTGTACATTCTCAAATCCGGGTTTTGTAAGCGCCAGATATCTTTGAGAGCCAGAGAGTTACAGAAATTTCGCAGCAATCTATTTTCACAAGTTTTTTTACCTTGCTGTCCTTTATCAAGTCTATCAAGCTTAGAGAATTTTAAAAGTTTTCCACGGAGGTTATCCCAGAATTCCCAGTCAGTATAGTTGGGACCATATACGTTGCATAGAATAAAAACTGAGTTGTTAGTTTCTATTTTTATTATTTGAAATCTGCCATCGCTATCTTTCTCATCCTGCACAACCTTATAACTCAAGTTTTTATTAATTAAGATTGCAACCCCTCTCTTTCTTTGGGTGCATGAAGTAGCAATCACTTCGCCTACCCATTGAATTTTTAATTTGGCTAATTCTGGGGCTTTAAGATGGGTCTCTTGTAAGCAAAGAATATCAGGTTTTAACTTCCCGGCCTGCCTAATGATGGATTTTCTTTTACTGGGGGAAGTTATCCCTCCCACATTCCAGGACAGGATTTTTATATCAGAACCAGGCATATATTATACAAGAATGCAAAATAAAAACCAACCAAAACCAGAAAGGGAAAAAAAAAAAAAAAAAAAAACCCAGAACACAAAACAGGAGGTATACCCCCCCCCCCGCGCCAAGCACCTCCCATAAAATATGAATGTATGTTCTTAACTTCGAGAACATGCATATACCAAAAAAAAGGGGGAAAAAAACAAACACAGGCAGAGCAAGACATTTAAATACAATGTCTTTTAAACATAATAATACTAAAACCATAAATTAAATGATCTTATTTTCTGTTAAAAAACTTTGTGCTTCCTTAGGGTCTTTTAACATCTTAACTTCACCATTTATCATCACTGCAATTTTTGCTGGGTACAGCAACCTGGCATTATAATTAGCTTGTATAAGTTTCGAGCAAAATGGGGACATTTCCCTGCGTTTACCTAAAGTTTCTATAGAAAAATCTGAAAATAAAAGAATCTTATGTTGTTCTATTGTCAGTGGGTATTTCTTTCTATAACATCTAAAAAGATTAACCTTATCTTGAAAGTGCGCTACTTTGACTATCACAGCTCTTGGTCTCGAGTTTCCATCTTTACTTAAACGTGTTGGCCCTACTCTGTGCGCGCGCTCAATCCTTATTGGACTATTTTTTGGGCAATTTAATATCTCAGGAAGCATAGTAGAGGCAAAAGCAATTAGATCTTGATACTTATCAGATTCTGGTAATCCAATTATCCTAAAATTATTGCGGCGAGCGCGATCCTCTATCTCTTCAATTCTAGCCTGCAGCTCATCTAACTTGTTTTGGTGTAGTATAGTAAGATGGTCTTGGCTATTAACCCTATCTTCTATGTCCGAGATCCTGTTTTCTGCTTCTTCAAGCCTAGTATGGAACTGCCTTACCTCATTTGTTAATGTGGTTATCTCTATCTTTAGTGAGTCAAACTGTGGATTGATAATTCCAGCTATTTGGCTGAGTAGGTTAGGTGAGTCGGGATTTATAGATGTGTTGTGCGTGGGTTCATGTGAGATGCTAGTGTCATATTGTCTAGTGGTTTTTTTTTCTTTGTGTTTAGGCGGCATTATCGGGGAATTTGCTTTGGTGTGTGATACAAATCTTTCCATGTGATATAATGATGTGGGGAAAAAAAAAAAGTGGAAAAAGGTGTGAAAAAAAGAAAAGAAAAAGGAGAGAAGAAAAAAAAAAAAAAAAAGAAGTGCTCAAGTGTTTCGACACTTATTCCTTTCCAAATTGCTGCTATCTAGATTCTGCTTTAATTCCACTACCACAGTACAACACAAAAAAAAAAAAAAAATTCTCTCTCTTTTTTTGCAGTTCCACACGTGTTGTTGCTATGAGTACTAGCTTAGCACTACAACATGAGATACACAAATACACACTTTGAGGAGATCCAGAATCAGTGAATTATATATTAACAAGATAGTTCTTCTATTATTGCGAGCATAGGCATATCTTAAGCCCCTTTTAACTTTTGGAGGATACTTTCCTTAATGCTTAACCTGCTACAACGGTTACAGCTTTCTGTAGCCTTACTGAACCATATGACTGCTTAATATTAACTATTTTCCCTAGGTATTCACTAACACTCTGGTATTTATAATCTATGCATTACTTATAGATAACAACAGTAGAGCATATACTGAAAGACAACACATTGAATTAGGCAGGTAATATTTGGTTTCTACTAATCAGGAGTCTTTTCCTTTGTTGCAACGTTCCTGAAAAATAAAACGTTCCCAGTATTTAAAGGTTTTGGTCTTCTTTCTTTACATGCCAAGCAAGATATTATAAAAATAATAATAATAAGACTTCTCCTTTCAGCTTTCAATATTCTCAGTTATCACCATAGCTTAAAGGAGACAGTTTAGGCTTCTAAACTTCCACTTGCACATATATCCAAGTGCCTGTACTTTTAACACGGATGAAAATGTGTTTGAAGAGAAAAAGAAAGATTTAAGGCCCCAGTCACAGACACCGCATAAATGTCAGTCTATAGGGTATGAGCAGGGTCAGAGTCATACAAGCATTTCAGGTGCCTTTTTAGATGATATTAGCCAGAACAGTAAATACTTGCGGTTAAGACCTCCAATATCGTACACTTCTGGGCCTGTTTGCTGCTCTCCTCGGACGTTCACCTTTTACTGCACCGGACACCTCCAGGGAGTAATCGGGACTTCCAGGCAGCAGCTTCAGCGTTGGCACCTTCCTTTTGATTCTGTCACCAGTGACTTATGCACCCCTTGCGCGCGCTGGTGTTAGCAGGGTGACTCCTGTATACTCCACTCCTAGACCCACCGGCAACCAGGACCAGGACCAGGGATTCCACTCCGCCAGGATGGCAGTCTCCGCGAGCAACGGCAAGGCAAGCACCGGTCGGTAGCGATGTATCACTGCGCCACAAACACTTGCGCACAGAGCGGCGTCTTCACACGCCAGCTCCTCCCAACAGGAAGTCCCACCAAAGCCATGTATTTCTGCTATTTTTGAAAAAAGGGGATCCCAGAGAAGCATTTAAAACCATTTGTGCCATAATTGCACAAGCTGTTAGTAAATAATTTCAGTGAGGAACCCAAAGTTAGTGAAAAAGTGAACGATTTTTTTTATTTGATCGCATTTGTCGGTGAAATGGTGGCATGAAATATACCAAAATGGGCCTAGATCAATACTTTGGGTTGTCTACTACACTACACTATTATTATTATTATTATTATTATTATTATTATCAGGTATTTGTAGAGCGCTACCAGATTCTGCAGCGCTGTAAACATAGTCGGTGTACAGGATAGCTTTTGTAGGGGTCAAGTGGGTAGAGGGCCCTGCCGAGAGTTTCACTGTTGTAGTCGGCTCTTATGAAGCGATCTGTAAATAGCTGGGCCCATAGGCTTACATTCTAAGGGGTTCAAGGGGAAAGCAATGGAGTTGGGAAAGGTTAGTGTTGGTTGTATGCATCGCTGAATAGTAGAGTTTTTAGGGAGTGCTTGAAGCTGTTAAAACTAAGGGAGAGTCTTATGGAGCGAGGCAGGGAATTCCACAAGATTGGGGCCAGTCTGGAGAAGTCCTGTAAATGGGAATGTGAGGAAGTAACAAGAGAGGAGGAGAGGAGGAGATCCTGAGCTGATCGAAGGGGACGGGAGGGAGAGTATCTAGAGACAAGTTCTGAGATGTAGGGGGGAGCAGTGCAGTTGAGAGCTTTATATGTCAGGCTGAGGATTTTATGTTTAATCATAGAGGCAAGAGGAAGCCAGTGAAGGGATTGGCAGAGAGGTGCAGCAGATGAAGAGCGACGAGTAAGGAAGATGAGCCTGGCAGAGGCATTCATAATGGATTGTAAAGGAGCTATGTGGCAGCTAGGTAGACCAGAGAGGACGGAGTTGCAGTAGTCGAGGCGGGAAAGGATGAGAGAGTGGATAAAAATCTTGGTTGTATCTTGTGTAAGGAAATGTCTAATTTTAGCGATGTTTTTAAGGTGGAAGCGGAAGGCTTTAGCCAAGGACTGAATGTGAGGAGTGAAGGAAAGATCTTAGTCAAGTGTGACCCCAAGACATCAGGTGTGCGGGGTAGGGGTAATGATGGAGTTATCAACAGTTATAGAAATTTTGGGTGTGGAGACATTGGAAGAAGGGGGAAAAATAAGGAGTTCAGTTTTGGAGAGATTTAGCTTAAGGTAGTGAGAGGACATCCAAGATGAGATGTGAGAAAGACAGTTAGTGACACGGGTTAGTAAGGAAGGAGGTAGGTCTGGTGCAGAGAGGTAGATTTGGGTGTCATCGGCATACAAATGGTATTGAAACCCATGGCACTTTATTAAGGAATCTAGTGATGACGTGTAGATTGAAAAGAGAAGGGGACCAAGGACAGAGCCTTGAGGGACCCCGACAGAAAGTGGTAACGGGGCAGAGGATGCTCCGGAGAAGGCTACACTAAATGTACGGTTAGTCAGATAGGAAGAGAGCCACGAGAGAGCTGTGTCACAGATGCCGAAGGATTGGAGGGTTTGGAGCAGAAGAGGGTGGTCAGCAGTGTCAAAGGCTGCAGACAGGTCAAAGAGAATAAGCAGAGATAATTGGCCTTTGGAATTTGCTGTAAGTAGGTCATTGGTAACCTTGACAATTGCTGTCTCTGTAGAGTGATGGGAATGAAATCCAGATTGCAGTGGGTCAAGCAGAGAGTTTAGTGTAAGGAAATGGGATAGACGTGCATAAACTAGCTTTTCAAGGAGCTTTGAGGCAAGAGGGAGTAGGGAAATAGGGCGGTAATTGGAAGGGGAGGTTGGATCGAGGGAAGGTTGTTTGAGGATAGGTGTGACCAGTGCATGTTTTAGAGATGAGGGAAATATACCAGTGCTGAGGGAGAGGTTGAAAATGTGTGTGAGTATGGGGGTGAGGGTAGAAGAGAGGGAGGGGAGTAGCTGTGAGGGGATGGGGTCAAGGGGACAGGTAGTGAGATGGGAGGACAGTATAATGGCAGAAACTTCATCCTCATTAACAGGGGCAAAAGAGCTGCATTTTTGGATATTTGGGTTTTGGGTGAGCTTTTGAGGGGGTGGGAGATTGGAAGTATGTTGAGAGCTGATTTCACTTCTGATGGAATCAATTTTGTTGTTGAAGTGAGCTGAGAGAGAGGTTGTGTTAGGAGGTGGGGGTGGGCGGAGAAGAGTGTTGAACGTGGAGAACAGACGTTTAGGGTTAGAGGAAAGAGTAGAGATGAGATTAGAAAAATATTGTTGCTTATAAAGATTAAGGGCAGAATAGTAGGAGTTCAGGATGAACTCCGAGATTTCCTCCAATGTCGCTCAGCAGTACGGGAGCATCTGCGTAGGTATCGTGTCAGAGGAGTATGCCAGGGCTGAGGATGAGAGTATGGTTTCTGAGCTAAGGTTGGAGGGGCCAGAGTGTCAATGACCGATGTAAGGGTGGAATTATACTGGCAGATAGATTGGTCAGGGCAGGAAAAGGAGGTGATGGATGAGAGGAGAGGTTTGAGAGAGCTAGCTAGCTGATGCAGATCTAGTGACTTAGTGCTTCTGTGAAGTTTGATGTGAGGGGTAGAGGGAGGGGGAGTTGTAGGTAGGGAAGTGATGTTGCAAGTTAGGAGATGATGGTCAGAGAGAGGAAAAGGGGAGTTTGTTAAATTTGAAAGAGTGCATCGATAGGTGAAAGTCAGATCAAGGGAATGACCATCTTTGTAAGTGGGAGAGTCAGTCCATTGTGACAGGCCGAAAGAGGAAGTCAGTTGAAGAAGTTGTTTTGCAGAGGAGGCAGTGGGATTGTCAAGAGGGATGTTAAAGTCGCCAAGAATAAGGGCAGGGGTGTCTGAGGAAAGGAAATAAGGAAGCCAGGCAGCAAAGTGATCTAAAAATTGAGTTGGGGAACCAGGAGGACGGTATATGACTGCAACACGTATAGAGAGGGGAGAGAATAGCCAAATCATGTGTGCTTCAAATGAAGAAAATGTGAGTGAAGAGAAGGGCTGTATTTGTTGGAAGGTGCAACGAGAGGAAAGTAAAATACCGACACCACTTCCTTGTCTATTGCCAGACTTACAAGTGTGGCTGAAATGGAGACCCCCCATGTGACAGTGCAGCAGTGGATGCTGTGTCTGAAGCAGAGAGCCAGGTTTCTGTAAGAGCCAGAAGGTTAAGAGAGTGGGAGATAAAGAGATCATGGATAGAAGTGAGCTTGTTGCAAACAGAGCGAGAGTTCCAAAGTGCACAAGTGAAGGGGGATGGGTTTTTAGATGTAAGAGGAATGTGATTAAGGTTACCAGAGTTTAGTTTATGAAGTCTATTGAAAGGCACACAAGGATGTGAAAGGCTAGGACGTTGTGAGGGACCAGGATTAGGGGAAATGTCACCAGCAGCTAGTATGAGCAAGAGGGAGAGTGACATGAGATAAGAAGCAGATTTGCAGTAATGAGACTGTTTTTTGGCTGAAGTGCAGGGGGAGAGAGAGTGTTTACGAATAGGTAAAGTTCATGAGTACAAAAGTAAGGTGAGTATAAGAGAGATGGGCTAATGAACAGTGCAGGTGGAGAGGGAGAAGGAGCAATTGAGTAATGTAGTTTGTTATAGAGACAAGAGGTAGCAAAAAGGAATATGAAGATATTGAGCATTATTATGAAAGTGGGAACCAAGTAAACACATAAGACACAGTGTTACAGCAGCACTTGCAAACGGATACAATGAGATACTTAAAAAAACAACAACACAGTATTACAAGAGTACTTGCCTTGTGTCTTGCCCCTTGCCCAATCCTTGTTCAGTTCTTGTATAATTCTTAAAAATTAGCGCCTCACTTATAAAATGTTCACTTTGAAAATGTGAACATATGCTATTGTTAAAAAGTACACTGCCCTGTAAGTAATGCACACACCCCTGTACAATGCACATCCCCAAACTAGTCTGAAATATATACATGTAGGGCAGTCAGCTGAGTCCAGTAAATTTAGTTGATTGCTAATCAAAACAGTTGGTAAGGCCAATTGGAATGTTAGAATCTGGTCAGGGTGAGATGAGTTAAGTAAACAGACAATAAAATTTGGAGGGGGTTAAAACTGTGACATAAGACAACTATAAATTTAAAGGGACAGTCTAGGCCAAAATAAACTTTCATGATTCAGATAGAGCATGTAATTTTAAACAATTTTCCAATTTACTTTTATCACCAATTTTGCTTTGTTCTCTTGGTATTCTTAGTTGAAAGCTTAACCTAGGAGGTTCATATGATAATTTCTTAGACCATGAAGCCCACCTCTTTTCAGATTGCATTTTAACATTTTTTCACCACTAGAGGGTGTTAGTTCACGTATTTCATATAGATAACACTGTGCTTGTGCACGTGAAATTATCTGGGAGCAGGCACTGATTGGCTAGACTGCAAGTCTGTCAAAAGAACTGAAAAAAGGGGCAGTTTGCAGAGGCTTAGATACAAGATAATCACAGAGGTTAAAAGTATATTATTATAACTGTGTTGGTTATGCAAAACGGGGGAATGGGTAATAAAGGGATTATCTTTTAAAACAATAAAAATTCTGGTGTAGACTGTCCCTTTAAGAGTTATAGCAAATATTGATAAGGATTGAGCACCACATGGCAATTAACTAGACATTAGAATTGAGAGATTGGGAAAAATCATTACAATAAATACACTAAAGCTAATATTAACCCTACAAGCTCCCTAATTAACCCCTTCACTGCTGGACATAATACACGTTTGGTGCACAGCAGCAGGGCCACCATCAGGGGGTGAATAGGGTGACTCCTGTCAGGGGCCCAGTGGGCTAGGGGGCCCCATGAGGCAAGCACAACTATTATTTTAAAAAAAAAATCTTTTTTTTTTTACATTTTGGCAGCCACCAGAGGGCGCTACAGCAAAGTGCTATTGAGAGTGGGAAATGTTGTCACTACAAGGAGTAAAGCATTAGCATTTGAGAGGATTTCTGAGTCTGCACTAAACCACTATGCACAGTGTGAGACAGTCTTTGTACAGTGTGTGCCAGAGTCAGGCGGCAGATAACTTTCATTTACAGAGTAGGTAGGACTTACTTAGTAAATGGTTTTTATTTATTTGTGCAATTTCAGATTGTAACTTCAATGTGGTAATTGTGTGGTGGGGTCAGGAGTCCATAAAAACAATTTTTTTAGCAATATGCAGCAGTGTATTTATGATTATTTGACAATGCTGTAGAAATTCTATATTTAAAACCATGCAGAAATGTTTCCTCCTCAATACATACATGGTAGGTGCCCTTTTGGCAGATATGATTTTTTAAATTTTTATATATATATTTTAATTACATTCCAGTTTACTGCCCCTTTATGCAAGGACTTTTCAGATCACAGGAGGCATTTTATATAAAATGTTTACATCTGCATAAAATGTTATACTCTCAGGCTAAGATTGCTCAGTGTTTGAAATTAGACAGGTTAACTTAAAGGGACAGTCTACCATAGAATTGTTATTGTTTTAAAAGATAGATAATCCCTTTATTACCCATTCCCCAGTTTTTCATAACCAACACAGTTATATTAATATACTTTTTACCTCTATGATTACCTTGTATCTAGGAACCTTCTTCCAGCCCCCTGATCACATGATTGTGACTGTTTATTATCTATTGTCTTGCATTTAGCATTGTTTTGTGCTAAATCTTAAATAACCCCCTGTGCCTGAACACAGTGTTATCTATATGGCCCATGTGTACTTTCTGTCTCTTTGTGTTGAAAAGAGATTTAAAAAGCATGTGATAAGAGGCAGCCCTCAAAGGCTTAGAAATTAGCATATGAGTCTGTCTAGGTTTAGTTTAAACTAAGAATACCAAGAGAAAAAAGCAAATTTGATGATAAAAGTAAATTGGAAAGTTGATTAAAATGAAAAGTCCTATCTGAATAATGAAGGTTTAATTTATACTAGACTGTCCCTTTAACACTGTTCAGTTTACACTACAGCTGACTAAATTTTGAAATACATACAAACAAGCCTAAATCCTGCATTTAACCAGATTTATTGGTATGAGACCTAGTGCCACAGCTTATGGTTCCACCAAGACCATATAGAGTTCAGCATTTTCAAAATCCATAAGTACAGCTGATAGATGGGAACATTTGTACACCAGATGTAAATTGGTGCTCTTTGTTGGGGAAAATGGGGGACCAAACATATGTCAACCTTTCAAAAGTACTTTTTTTTCATCTACCCATTCTGACAGATCAATAATGTACAATTTTGAATTCACAGAAGTATTTTTGTTTGCACGTTTACAAATATGATTCTTTAAAAAGTGATCTTTTAATTTCTGCTATTTGTTTTTATCATGCATGTCACACACTGTTTATTTAGGGGATTGCAATGTACAGAAATTTTACCTCATGTGAGTGTTTCAGTGGGTGTCTGTGTTTATATCTTTGTGCTTTTGTTGGTGTCTCTATGAATGTGTATGTATTTTTTTTCTGTGGGCCTCTCTGTGAGGGTTTGTGTGTCTGTGTGCATTTTCTGAAGATGTCTCTGTGAGGGTGTGTGTGTATGTATGTCTTTGTGTGTTTTCTGTGGGTGTCTGTGTGTGTGTGTGTGCATATCTTTATGTGTTTTCTGTGGGTGTCTGTGAGTGTGTATGTCTTTGCGTGTTTTCTGAGGCTGTCTCTGTGGGTGTTTCCTTCGGTGTATGTGCAAGTTTGTGTTTAAAGTGAATGTCAATTTTGATGCTTAAGTGCCTGGTTTTTAAAAATTTGATTAAAAACAGGGTTAATTAATCAAAATTTACATTTCACTCTTGTTTAGAAAAAAACTTACCTTTTAATCTTCACAGCAGCTCCAGCTCCAGCCGTGATTGGAGGACGACCTATCCATCATTTCTGACGTCAGAAATGGCTTGCAACGAGCTGCTGTGAAGATTAAAAGGTAAATTCTTTTTCTCAACAGGAGTGAAATGTAAATTTTAATGAATTAAAGTGCCCCTGTTTTTAATCGCATTTTTAAAAACAGGGCACTTAAGCATCAAAATTGACATCCACTTTAAGTTTGTGTGTGTGTGTTTCCATTGTCTGTTCCTTTTTAGGACATTTTGACATTACTACTGATTATTCACATCTTTCTACAGACTTTGAGACTAACAAGACCTTTCTGGAAGTCACCAATCCACCACTTAAAGAAGTCACCAATCCACCACTTAACCTTTAAATTATTGTTTAGGCAGTTCAGGGTGCTTCCTTTCAGCCACTGCATGCTATTGTCATCATATAGTTGGCACCTTCCTTGACAAAAAGATAATCAGAATTCCATATTTTGTGTTGTAAATCTCCTTTTTTAACAACACTGTAGTTTACCTCATTACTTGTCAGGTCAATGTAAATAAGTATAAGTGTCTGTGTGGGTGTCTGTGCCTGAGATTGTTTGTGTGTTTCTTTGTGTGTCTGCTAGAGTGTCTATATGTGAATCCGTATGTCAGGGGTCAAGTCCTACAAAAAATAGTGTGGGAACTCACCAAGCCTTCCACCCCCCTCACAATTTAATATTGTTTCACACACACACACACACAGTATATTAATGTGTATATAACTATAGACCCTGGTTAATAAAAGCAATTTAAAACCAATGAAGGACTGAATGGGTACCTTTGGGCCTGGTAATGGACACCCATGGTTACATTTTATTTTTTTAATTGAGGAATTGCATAGTACAATGTTAAACTTAAAATACAGATAATATATATGGGTCACATATGTGCATTTGATTAATGTTCCTCATTTTAGTCCCTATTGCAGATAATATAGATCTCCCTTGGATCATTTTTTAGTGTTACATTAACAAGTTAAAGGGATTTTATAACTATTATCATAGATAAACCTAGCTGACTTAACTAGGGGCCAAAGCCCAACCAACTGACATCAGTCAAAATGAGTATACATACTGTAAGAGATATTATATAGCAGGATCATTTGCCATTTTAAGGGTTAAGCATATTGCTTCTAAAGATTGTTTTATACCAGGTTAATGTGAGAAGCTCATATTATGTAAAGTTTGCATTCAGCAATGATGATGGGTTTAAAAGGAAGACTTCTGGTTTACAAACAATGTGGAAAATGCCCCTCCAGGCCCCCCCTCCACAAACCCCTAGGTCGGATTTATATTCAAAAGTATTTCCAGAGACCTTTACAGTCAATCTAGTGGTGGTACAAGATCAAAACATTTTACATACCAAAAAGATGGCCGATTGCTATCTATGACATCTGTATAGAAATTAAAGAAGGAAATATCCCTCACAGGGCCCCCCACAAATCCTAAGGACAGACACAAAGACAAAAGTGCCCACAGAGATTGTCATAAGCAATATGTCAATGGCAAATGTACAGTGTATTTATTTTTGCAAGTGAAAAAAGAAAAGGCTGGTGCTGCAATACAGTAACTTAAAATGTGGTAGGAAAAAACTAATGTTTTTAACACTAAAACTATCTAGTTAATAAGCTTATGGGTCCTAAGCATTGGATAGCTTGTTCAATTTGTTCAGGTATAACTAATAGTGTCACTGCTTCTACCCGCCTCTGTGAAAAATAGGCAGAAAAGGAAGGTAGTGTAAAGCATGAGCAATGTTTTCCCCAGGGCTTTTTTCTTGAGGGAGGAAGAGTATTTTGGATTCTGCTAGCTTCCCTTTGCAGTAGGCCATTGATGTATTTTAGAGGTATAAGGGGTCTTGTATCGGCGTCCATTAGTGTCCCTCTTGTGATATCTGTAAGTTGGATATCAACTGTTTGCGAGGGTCTCAGTCAGGCATCTGGGGTCATTACTGGTAGTCAGCCAAGCTTTAGTTGTGGATAGGAAGTGTCCCCGCCACGCTTTCTCTGGGATCCTCCACCAACCCCCAGTCAGACACCGCTAACGGACTGAACTCTTCCGTCTGCGGATGTCCAGTTAGTGTAACCGGAGGATCATGTGTCTTCAGCTGCAGGCTCAGTGAACTATCTTCCTCCGGAGCTGTTATAATGGTGTTACATCTCATCTCCACTTAAATTATGTCCTGTTGCAGTTCGCGCCATGTGGATGAGATGATTGCTGTATATTGCGGGTACTACTGACAATTATTTTTGGTGGTTTCAGTGGGTATTAAGGCTATATATCCCGCTTCTGGACAACAGTTTATTAAAAAGTCCAATGGGGCAGTTTCAATAAGTTGTCATCAGAGCTTCTCTAGTTTATTCCAGCGGTAGCTGGAGTAGTCTTGTGCTCCTGCTTCATCAATAGTCACCATTATGATTATAATGTGCTGGTATACTTTTCTTAGTCACAATATTCCTCCTCTTTCCAGAGTCCTTTTTTAGTTTTTGGTATGGAGTAGGTATGGTCCAAACTAGTGTATCAGAATGGCTTGGTAAGGCAAAACACCTCGGGTTACCTGGTGTCGCCTATTATGTGCCTTCGCTCTAGGCCCTCACTGTCTGATTTCAGGCTCCAATATCAAAAATACAGCAAGGAACAAGATTAAAGGGATTCCACTGTATAGTGAGACACTGTGTTATGCCATTGGCATATGTAACTGTAAGAAGAATTCTCTTAATTGGCGGATTAATAGAAACTCAATCAGAGCTCTGAAGAGTGCAACCACTCTGGATCGCTGTTTAGACCCCCCCCCCCCCACACACACATGGTTACATTTTTACATGGCAGTGTTGAATTTTTATTTGTAATTTAAGATTTAACTGATACTGAATACTGAGAAGCCAGACACACACTTTTTAGAACATGTAAAGGGTCATTTGTAGATAGATTATGTTAAATAATCAAAAAAGCTGAGAGCCTTAGTAACATTTAAAGAGATGTTACTTCCTGGCTCTAAGGATGTGTAAGGCTCTGTAATGTAAACTCACATGGTGCATAGCCAGCTTTGCTTCAGTTCCATGCACCCTCCTTTCTTCCCTCTCCTTCCTTTTCAGGGTGGGCTGAGACCTCCATGTCTGATAGCAACTCCAGACTCCTCCTCCTCTCACCCACTTAAGATGCAACAGTCCTATATCTGCTGAGGGGAACTAAATAACCCCAGAGCAAGCCACACAGAAATGTAAGCACAATGTGTTCTACACAGTGCGGGGTGATCACACAGCAGGACCACTGACAGGCTTGCATTTAGTATATTGTAGGAAGTGTTACTGCTCATTACTAGAAGATCTTACTATCCCTCTAACCAGACTGTGCTCCAGCTCCTCCCACCAGCAGTAGCAGTGTAAACTGAAGATTATTTGTTCTCTGTCCAGGGGGAACCTAGTTCCTCATGCAAAAATAGTGCAGGAACTCCGTTCCCATGCGTTACCACTGGACTTGACCCCTGTGTGTGTGTGTGTGTGTATGTATGTGTGTATATATATATATATATATATATATAGTTATAAATATATAATTGCAAAAAGAGGGAATCAGACAGCGCTCTCAAGTATGTACGCCAGAAGCCAGAGAGTTATGGGAAAGAGAGAGGAACAACAAAACAGAAAAACAAAAAGCATCATAGTGTAATCTGATCATTAATATTATATCAGAGTAATGTGAGTGATTATGCTCACCTGGTCAACCCTCAAAAATATGAGGTATATTATATGCCTGGATGGGAAATATATCCCCACTGTGTTAAAGATGTCAGTGGTCAAAACATCAGACAAATCCTAATTGGCAAGGGATCAGTAGTTAGCAGGATATGGAAGTCTTGGTGCAGGACTCTCGTTCAAGGAGAGTAAGGCGATTTCATTGTGGCAACAAAAAACAGCTTCGGTGTGGGTCTCTGTGCTCCTGGACCGCTACACCGGATGTGACGTCACTCGCTGCCTAGCTCCGCCCTTACATTTCTTGCTCAATTGTTTATTTGTCTTGTTGTATTGTCATTTGTATCACAGCATAGGGGTTGTTACAGCACTTACACAATTCTCCCCTTTGTATAAATATATAATTGTTTAAAAAACTATCAGATATATGTAGAAATATTTAATTATGAATAAATAGAACATATTCTGTTATGTTAAGAGCATTGGAATATGAAATATTCATATTTTCATGTTGGGTTAGCGCAATTGCGAAAATGCAATTGTGTTTCCATGATAGTCGGGTGTTTTTTTTTCTCTATTGACTTCTATGGGGGAATACGTGAATACGCACTCAATATTCAATGTTCAGATTTTTGCGCTTGTCGGGTTACCACTTGCACAAAATAAAAACATTTTTCTACTTATAATACGAGCGCAACCCGACAAGCGCAAAAAAACGTAACTCTAGCTGAGTTTTTGCGATTGCGAAAACACAATATACCGCACCACTTGTAATCTAGCCCTATATATTTATAAGTAGAGAAGCTGAGTATTGCTTCAGACTTGAGAAAGGGAGAAATATACCAAAAGCTTGTCTAATTATAAATATTGCTTATATAAACGGCATATTCAATGTTTTTGTTATTGAAGGCTGAAGTGATTTTTTTTTACACATTCTGGGCTCACTCTGTCACTCTGTGGATGTCTGCTCAGTAGCTGTACATGTTGGTTTAATCTGATATACACAGTAGCAGATCTACTCAACAAAGAGCCTTGGTGCAAAAGTTTCTTTGGGCCCCCCAAAGGTAACTCAGTAGTAAGCAATAGTAATAATATACATGCAGCTCTGTATAATGAATTTGAGGATGGATAGATAGATAGAACTAAAAAAGAAGTTTTGCAACCAGAACTAAAAAAGTCTCCCCTGCATTAGGATTGAACACATTCTGCACACACCTATGTACTGACTGGCTGCTATTGTCCCCCTCAGCTCTTGGGCCCTGATGCCACTGCACCTGCTGCACCAATGGTAGTTCCGACCCTGGATACACACTTCCTTGACATTTGCTATCCAGTGAGTAGGTAAATAATTTCAGAATATCCGCTCACTCATATGCATCAGGCTGTGTTACCATGACAACAGATTCTGGGAAGAAAATTCTTTGGCTCCAGTTTCCGTGGAAACAATTCCCCACAGAGACAGGTGCCTTGGAGGGAAATGAGGTGAATGGCAATTAGAGCGGATGAGCGTCTTACTTGCAGCATGTACCGGATTGGATATCACCAAGCCAGTCCAGCCACTCTCCTAAGTGTAGATATGAAGAGGCAGTACAGTCTGCTGCAGAGCCCAGAATGCATAGTTTTCTGATAATGAAAGAAAACTTTGTGTCTAATTTTATGAGAAGACCTAGAGCCACAAAGCATTGCATCTTAGCTCTCAAGACTCTAAGCGTCTGCGTTATGAATATTATTGTGACAAATCACAACAGTAAATATGTTTGTTATATTTTGCACATACATCTGAGTTATTCAAACACAGTATTTGCACAGATGACCTTGTTATATGTGTTTAAACTGGCTGCATGTCTTTCATGTATTATATAAACTGCATATATTTTCAAAATAAATAGATTTACAAATTATCACCCATAACTATGTTGCAGACTTTATTGAGGAGATAATTAAATCTAAAAATAAATAATTAATACAAATATATATATATATTAATATTAATTGTATCACAATGGAATTGCCTTTGTAGTATTGTGTATTACATTCAGTAGTTCACTTTTTAATGTCTGTGTTCATAGACCAAATTGCTTTTGTTTCTTGACCTTTCCAGAGCTCTGCACAGGACTGCATTAATGGAAAGGTTACAAATTTAAATTACGTGGACTTCTTGTAGAGACGTACTTCAATAAATATGCTGCATGGTGTTCACTAATGGAACATGCTATATTTTATTATTCAGCAAACCTAACTAAATCTATGCTTTTAAATCTCACTGTGGCACTGACTAAATATGCTTGATTTGTTAATAAATACAAAGTACACAATCCACTAATCATTTTCTTGCAAAGTTTGTACTGGTCAGTTAAGTGGATATGTGCAGTCTTATACAATAAGCTTCTATTGGAGGTCCATAAATGAAAAGGAATAAAATTTAGCAGGTGAAGACAGTGAAGCACTGACACATTGTTGTCATTTTATGTTATGTTATTTTTTTATTTATTTGCTGAACCAATAAAATGGATTTATCTTGAAACACTTAAGGCAAAATATGCCTTATTATTATTAATAATAATCTATAAACACATAATGGAAAGCAGAGGATGAATTAAACCGATACAGAAGCATTTGAGACACCTAGAGTTGCAGAACTTTACTAGGTAAGGAATTTGTATCACATAGACAAATTGTAAAGGAATGATAATTATTCTGGGATATTAAAGGTCATGAGCAAATAGCAGTTATTTTCATTGGAGAAGAATTTGGCAGATTTTAGGAGGATTAATGGCACACTTTTCTGAATAAATGTTTCCGAAAACATTTAAACCTATTAAGATCAAGGTAAAAGTCTAAGAGAGCATAAAAAAATATTCCATAAGAGTAGATGAAGCACAAGAAAATACTTTGCGTAAAATGAGAAGAAATGCAATGTATGAGTAGAGAGCTGACTGGGAGAGTATTTAGTGGAGAAGTAAGGGGTAATCTTTTAGAACAGACTCTAGAATTACCGTCACACTAATGAATAGTTTGCTATTAACTTTTGTTCCAATATGTCAAGCTGCCACCAGCACAAGGTAAAGTTTGTTGGGCAGCACTCTCAGTACCACAATGTTACTCAGATGCAGGGTCGGCTCCAAGGGGGGGGGGCATTGGGGGGCAATGCCCACCCAAATGGAATGCTGTGCCCCCTCAAAAAATATTGATATGATCATACGTTTTAAAAATAATAAATAAAATAATGAATTGCTATGTAATGCTGCATAGCTAAATCTAATCTACAAAATTACCAGTACCTGAAAACCTAGTATCCTCACTGCTATAGCAAACAAAGGGGTTAATTGCATTGGGGGGTTTGGGGTGCATGACTGTTTAGGGGACATGATTAAGATTTGAGAATGAGTTTAGGGTTTTAGATCATGGTGATTAAGGGGTGAATTGTTTTTAAAGACATATTGCACTGGGGGTCTCAAGTTTAATGGCTCTGATTTAGTGCACTGCATAGTATTTAGACTTCATTATTTTACCTAGTGATTTAGCACATATTCTCCAAATGTTAATAGTGAGGGATAAGCCAGCCAGAAGTTACACTTTCCTGCAGAATATGTAGGTCTGCTCTTATTTTGACTCTCATACATGCTTTGTAAATGCAAGATACCTTATGAAGAAAAAAATGCCCCCCCCCCCCTCCATTTCATTCGTTCTGGAGCCGACCTTGCTCAGATGTTTTAATAAAATACATTAATATATATATATATATATATATATATATATACACACACCTAGTATATATCATCTATTAAGTAAAGAAGGGCAAACCTGGTGGAATTATCGTAAAAAAGGGCAGTCCCTTCGAGTGGTGAGATGTCTCCTTTTGAAAGTAATGGAGCTTGCTGGAAAGGGACACTTCGCACTGTAGAGTAAAGTTAGCAGTGAGCGGGGCACACTTTAAAAAGTAAATCCTGCAGCCAATATAAATCATATTACGCTGCTTTTTGTATATAGCATCTTACAATCACCTATATTTTCATATGCATGTGTTTGTCTATTAGGGTTATAAGTATTTTGAGTGTTTTGAGAAAAGCTCGCCACCTTTTTTGTGAGAAAAACTATGAGATCTGCAGTGCAAAAATCTTTAAAGAATTATGCTGGGATTAGAGAGACAATTTCATCTATGCATATGGAACGCCCATGTTCAGTCCATTTTATGAAAACAACAATTACGCTTTGTATTTTGTAATTATAAATACGATTTTCTGTTTGTTTTTTTGTATCTAGTGTACTTAAATTTATGATTTATGCTGTGTATATTTATTATGATTTATTTCTGTGTATGATTTATTTCTGTGTAATTTACATACACATTTAACTAAGATGGATGCTTTCTAGAACTGGCTGAAGAAAGGGGCTGATAAAACTGCTGTTTACTACCCAGTGCCTACCCAGCGCCTTGAGACCCTCATGGGTGATTAGTTTGCGCTCTATAAGTACCCAATAGATAGATAGATAGATAGATAGATAGACCCACTAAACCTACAAACCAAACTTTTTCCAAGTGATCCAATGCAGATTAATATGAGGCACAGATTTGGGGAAGTTTTATAAGAGATCTCAGCCCAGCAGTCCTGTCAGGATTAAAAGGTAAGTTTTTTAAGAAAACAAGTGAATTGCCAATTTTGATGAATTAAAGTGCCCTTATTTTTAATAGGATTATTAAAAACCGAGCACCGATTCATCTAAATTGACCTTCACTTTAATACCCTGTTAGATATAGGACAGCTGATTTCATTTATTTTGCCTAATGATAGTAAGACTATTTTTCCCACCTCTTACGTGTTCAGAGGAGTCTCTTTCACATATGTATATATTCTTGTTCCTACGTATGTTAGGGCTTATGTTTTTGTTTTAATTGCAGAAACGTGTAGAAGTTTTTTTTTCTGGAACTCTGTATTTGTACTCAGTTAATTACCATATTCCTGAAATTTTTACAAATTTATGCCTAGAGAGTTGGTAAACCATTAGCATTGTCAAGGTATATGTGAGGTTAATAAATATATATTTTAATCATATATTTCAAGATTAATAAATCTATCTTTGATCAGATATTTTCACTGATCAGTAGAAAATAACTCATTGCATTCAGAAGAACTAACTTCAAACAGGTTTAATTCCCCCCCACCTTTTTAAATTACATAGGAAACTCTTAAGGATTACTTTAAAAGAGTCATTCCTAGCTAAAGTGTGAACATGAGGCCAATACCAAATTTGCTATAATCAACTTACAGTTTGAGACATGATGAGTCATAAAAGACAAATTAAGAGGATAGATTTTTAGATAGGTGACACCACACAAAATGGAAGTGGTCAAAATCATAGGGAAACAGCTTTTATGCACATAGGTGTTAGTTATCCCTAAACATCAAATACATGTCTGCACTGCTAGCTAAACAGAAAATATGCTGTATTAAGACTTTTACAACTACTCGTGGATTGACCCCAGGTGGGGCAGTGAAGGCCTTGGGAAACAAAAGACAAATGCTATGGTGTGAATCTAAAGTTACTGAAAGGGCAGTGAAGACATTAAGATAACAGAGAAAATACATGACTTACATGTTTCCAACAACTGTATTTAGATTTCAAATAAAATATACTAGGAAAATAAATACAAGACATGCATATTTTGAAAGCATGAATATCTTAGCCTCTGTGTGTTTAAGAACATGAATAGATGTTTATGGACCTGAAGAGAAGTGATTATTAACATTTATTTTATTTCAGATCTACATAGACAGGATTCAAGAAATACACAGAAATGTAGCATGCTATATTTGAATGCATGCCCCAGAATGTATTAAATATAGAAATTGGGAAATTGTCTAATTCTCTATTATTACATGGGTATTTGCTAAGCTTGGGAGGTAACTGTTTTAGTCAGTCAAGAATGTTTAATAACCTCTGTATTGTTTATATTTTTCAGACATATAATCTCAGATCTGCATGAAGAAGGTTCATACATCCTGGGCTTATTAGAAACATAAAATATGGCATATTCTTGTTTGGAATACAGTACAATACTGAATCAAAAATAAGCTGTTATTTGTATAGAAATGCCAGAATACTAATAAAATTATAATGCATTTTTAGCTAATAATTAGCAGTATTAAATTGCCTTAATATAATAAAATGTTAATAATATAACGTATTTGGTATCAGAATAATCAGAAAAAAATAACCTAATATTAACCATCTGTAATTGGGGTTATATATGATTAATGCAGAGAGTGTAATCTGATTAAATAACCATTTATGAAAATAATTAACTTACTTAAAAATGTTTTAGAAATGTAAAGGTGAATTTGTTTGTTCGTATGTCTGCTGCCACCTAGTGTTATGATGCGAAATTGCAGCCATGAGATGATTGGTTGTTGCAAAGAATGCATTTCCTTGACAACATATTTACCAAATAAACCAATCCATGTTCAGTTGCAAAGAGCCAATCCAAGACAAGGCCGTGGGCGTTTCCAATATTCACCAATGACTGAGAACAATCAAAAACGGGGAGGGGTGAAATCAGATGATTTAAACCCCAGCATAGAGACTAAAAAGGAGGTTGTTGTTGGCTGATCCAGAGGAATAACTGCTGTGGTTATTATTAAAGCACACACCTACTATTGGACTCCATATGCATTACCCCCAATTTTGAATTTCTGAGGTGAAATTGGACCTGTTGAGAAACATTGGAAACCGGATATCGACTGGTTTATTTGTTGATGTATAAAAGGTTTTTGATAAGATAAGTTATATGCATAGCCACTACAGTAAAATTACAATTTTTGAATTGGAAAGAACAAATTGGGCTTTTAGATTGTATTATATAACCTTAAATAGCTCTTAGCCTGCCTGTTTGTATGCAAGCATTTAAAGTAAACATTTACTATTGCTGTATGTAGCAGAGTTAAGGAAATATTTCAAGTTAGCATTTCATAGCCTATGTATTGTTATACTAATCCAAATTTTAAATTGTTTATCTATGCAAATATATAATAATAATTCAGAAGTGTATATTGTATTTTAAATTGGTAATCACAGCCTATATATTGTATTGTTGTTTAAATCTGTATCTGATTGGCTGAGTAACTCATCTGTGCAAGTTCTGAGATTGCAAGTTAATTTTGTATTAGGATAAATTACAGTTAAATAGCAAAATATATATATATATCCTATTGTTTATAAGCACAGTTTAGAATTGTATTGCTTGGATGTTAGAGTTTTTTTTTTTAGTCCCATTGTGTTAAATAAATAAAAGGTTATTTGTAAATAAGGCTGAATTGTGAAGGTATATTTTCCTGGGTTTTGTAGGAAGGATAGCATATCTTAATAGTTAGTTTTCAAGCGCATATAATATTATTTCATTTCCTTTTATTGCAAATATATTTCAAAAATGTTCATGGATATTAACTAAATAAAAGAATTCAGATATTTATATTAATTGTATGGTCTAGTAGATGCATGTTGATTAAGGGTTTCTATTTTTAAGGAAAATTATTATTTGTATTGGTTATAACCCTGCCATAAGCTGATATATTATTTGGATAGCACTACTAAGATTTTCATAAATATACTGACAGTATATTCCTATGTGATCTCACATATATACCAGAATTCTTAACCAGGTGGGTGTAGAGAAGTGTAGATTTATAGGTGAAGAACTCCTTTAACTTTATTTCCGCTAAAGAAAGATTAAGATCTCTGAAAAACTCCTCTGTACGTCTATAGAGTAGCCGTAGCGAAGAATTTACCATGTATTCCCGGTGCAAACTTATTGACCACATAATACAGTTTAGTATATAATATGATGTATAGTCCTAAAGGTCCAAGAGCGGCCTTATAGATATTTGTTTGGATGTTATATCCCCCATTATATCCCCATATAGTGATAATGGAAAACTCAGGGTCTAAGAGAGACCATTGTACTCTTACCGGGGAACCTATTTACAGAAGTCACAATGACTGATATTAGGGGTTTAATATAATATGTAAGCTATAAAATAATAAAAAATAAAAAATATACTTGAGGTCTACTACGTGGGATCCAAGAGTGGTCCCCTTTTAGCTCATAGTTGCCCTCTATGACTTTATACTACATATAGTACAGTAAGGTCCAAAAGTGGCCTTATTTAACACCTAGAGGGCATAAACCCTAATCGGCAAGCATTCAGTTTAATGCCAATCCTGTCCTTTGTTTCATAAATATGCTATGTTTTTGTTGTTTACTTTATTTTGACTGTGTGTCTGGAAATATCAGGACAGATATGGCTTAATTTTTCTGTCCAAAATATCTAAAACAATCCTATAGATAAGACAAGGGAAGAAGTAATATATATGAAGCAGATTTAACTGATTTGATTGATCAAGAGTTATGTCTGGCTTTTTTATTGGAAAAGCAATGTGTGAGAATGTTTGTAGAGCAGCTATGGTAAGTAGGAGAAAACAGTAATGTATAAGTCAGCCCATGCATTCCTAAAAAGATTCCCATCAGGGAGATACAGTAATAACACCAGCCAACAGGTAAATTCCACTCATTAGTATCTGGCTCATGTATGGTGATGGTTATTATATGGCTCATGTATGTTATGGTTATTATATGGCTCGTGCATAGTAATGGTTATTATATGGCTCATGTATGTAATGGTTATTATATGGCTCATGTACGGTCATGGTTATTATATGGCTCATGTATAGTGATGGTTATTATATGGCTCATGTATAGTGATGGTTATCTGGCTCATGTGGTGATGGTTATTATCTGGCTCATGTATAGTTATAGTTATTATATGGCTCATGTATGGTGATGGTTATTATATGGCTCATGTATAGTTATAGTTATTATATGGCTCATGTTTAGTGATGGTTATTATCTGGCTCATGTATAGTGATGGTTATTATATGGCTCATGTATGGTGATGGTTATTATATGGCTCATGTATGGTGATGGTTATTATATGGCTCATGTATAGTTATAGGCCTAGATTTGGAGTTTGGCGGTAGATGGGCTGTTAACGCTACGCAGGCTTTTTTCTGGCCGCACCATAAAATTAACTCTGGTATCGAGAGTTCAAAAAAATGCTGCGTTAGGCTCCAAAAAAGGAGCGTAGAGCATTTTTACCGCAAATGCAACTCTCGATACCAGAGTTGCTTACGGACGCGGCCAGCCTCAAAAACGTGCTCGTGCACGATTCTCCCATAGGAAACAATGGGGCTGTTTGAGCTGAAAAAAAACCTAACACCTGCAAAAAAGCAGCGTTAAGCTCCTAACGCAGCCCCATTGTTTCCTATGGGGAAACACTTCCTACGTCTGCACCTAACACTCTAACATGTACCCCGAGTCTAAACACCCCTACCCTTACACTTATTAACCCCTAATCTGCCGCCCCCGCTATCGCTGACCCCTGCATTATATTATTAACCCCTAATCTTCCGCTCCGTAAACCGCCGCAACTTACATTATCCCTATGTACCCCTAATCTGCTGCCCCTAACACCGCCGACCCCTATATTATATTTATTAACCCCTAACCTGCCCCCCACAACGTCGCCGCCAGCTACTTACAATAATTAACCCCTAATCTGCCGAGCGGACCTGAGCGCTACTATAATAAAGTTATTAACCCCTAATCCGCCTCACTAACCCTATCATAAATAGTATTAACCCCTAATCTGCCCTCCCTAACATCGCCGACACCTAACTTCAATTATTAACCCCTAATCTGACGACCGGAGCTCATCGCTACTATAATAAATTGATTAACCCCTAAAGCTAAGTCTAACCCTAACACTAACACCCCCCTAACTTAAATATAATTTAAATCTAACGAAATTAATTAACTCTTATTAAATAAATTATTCCTATTTAAAGCTAAATACTTACCTGTAAAATACATCCTAATATAGCTACAATATAAATTATAATTATATTGTAGCTATTTTAGGATTAATATTTATTTTACAGGCAACTTGGTAATTATTTTAACCAGGTACAATAGCTATTAAATAGTTAAGAACTATTTAATAGTTACCTAGTTAAAATAATAACAAAATTACCTGTAAAATAAATCCTAACCTAAGTTATAATTAAACCTAACACTACCCTATCAATAAATTAATTAAATAAAATACCTACAATTACCTACAATTAACCTAACACTACACTATCAATACATTAATTAAATACAATATCTACAAATAACTACAATTACATAAACTAACTAAAGTACAAAAAATAAAAAATAACTAAGTTACAAAAAATAAAAAAATATTTACAAACATAAGAAAAATATTACAACAATTTTAAACTAATTACACCTACTCTAAGCCCCCTAATAAAATAACAAAGACCCCCAAAATAAAAAAATGCCCTACCCTATTCTAAATTAATAGAGTTAAAAGCTCTTTTACCTTACCAGCCCTGAACAGGGCCCTTTGCGGGGCATGCCCCAAGAAAATCAGCTCTTTTGCCTGTAAAAAAAAACATACAATACCCCCCCCCCAACATTACAACCCACCACCCACATACCCCTAATCTAACCCAAACCCCCCTTAAATAAACCTAACACTAAGCCCCTGAAGATCTTCCTACCTTGTCTTCACCATCCAGGTATCACCGATCCGTCCTGGCATCCGGTGCTGAAGAGGTCCAGAAGAGGCTCCAAAGTCTTCCTCCTATCCGGCAAGAAGAGGACATCCGGACCGGCAAACATCTTCTCCAAGCGGCATCTTCGATCTTCTTCCATCCGGTGCGGAGCGGGTCCATCTTGAATCAGCCGACGCGGATCCATCCTCTTCTTCCGGCGTCTCCCGACGAATGACGGTTCCTTTAAGGGACGTCATCCAAGATGGCGTCCCTCGAATTCCGATTGGCTGATAGGATTCTATCAGCCAATCGGAATTAAGGTAGGAATATTCTGATTGGCTGATGGAATCAGCCAATCAGAATCAAGTTCAATCCGATTGGCTGATCCAATCAGCCAATCAGATTGAGCTCGCATTCTATTGGCTGTTCCGATCAGCCAATAGAATGCAAGCTCAATCTGATTGGCTGATTGGATCAGCCAATCGGATTGAACTTGATTCTGATTGGCTGATTCCATCAGCCAATCAGAATATTCCTACCTTAATTCCGATTGGCTGATAGAATCCTATCAGCCAATCGGAATTCGAGGGACGCCATCTTGGATGACGTCCCTTAAAGGAACCGTCATTCGTCGGGAGACGCCGGAAGAAGAGGATGGATCCGCGTCGGCTGATTCAAGATGGACCCGCTCCGCACCGGATGGAAGAAGATCGAAGATGCCGCTTGGAGAAGATGTTTGCCGGTCCGGATGTCCTCTTCTTGCCGGATAGGAGGAAGACTTTGGAGCCTCTTCTGGACCTCTTCAGCACCGGATGCCAGGACGGATCGGTGATACCTGGATGGTGAAGACAAGGTAGGAAGATCTTCAGGGGCTTAGTGTTAGGTTTATTTAAGGGGGGTTTGGGTTAGATTAGGGGTATGTGGGTGGTGGGTTGTAATGTTGGGGGGGGTATTGTATGTTTTTTTTTACAGGCAAAAGAGCTGATTTTCTTGGGGCATGCCCCGCAAAGGGCCCTGTTCAGGGCTGGTAAGGTAAAAGAGCTTTTAACTCTATTAATTTAGAATAGGGTAGGGCATTTTTTTATTTTGGGGGTCTTTGTTATTTTATTAGGGGGCTTAGAGTAGGTGTAATTAGTTTAAAATTGTTGTAATATTTTTCTTATGTTTGTAAATATTTTTTTATTTTTTGTAACTTAGTTATTTTTTATTTTTTGTACTTTAGTTAGTTTATGTAATTGTAGTTATTTGTAGATATTGTATTTAATTAATGTATTGATAGTGTAGTGTTAGGTTAATTGTAGGTAATTGTAGGTATTTTATTTAATTAATTTATTGATAGGGTAGTGTTAGGTTTAATTATAACTTAGGTTAGGATTTATTTTACAGGTAATTTTGTTATTATTTTAACTAGGTAACTATTAAATAGTTCTTAACTATTTAATAGCTATTGTACCTGGTTAAAATAATTACCAAGTTGCCTGTAAAATAAATATTAATCCTAAAATAGCTACAATGTAATTATAATTTATATTGTAGCTATATTAGGGTTTATTTTACAGGTAAGTATTTAGCTTTAAATAGGAATAATTTATTTAATAAGAGTTAATTAATTTCGTTAGATGTAAAGTATATTTAACTTAGGGGGGTGTTAGTGTTAGGGTTAGACTTAGCTTTAGGGGTTAATACATTTATTAGAATAACGATGAGCTCCGGTCGTCAGATTAGGGGTTAATAATTGAAGTTAGGTGTCGGCGATGTTAGGGAGGGCAGATTAGGGGTTAATACTATTTATGATAGGGTTAGTGAGGCGGATTAGGGGTTAATAACTTTATTATAGTAGCGCTCAGGTCCGCTCGGCAGATTAGGGGTTAATAAGTGTAGGCAGGTGTCGGCGACGTTGAGGGGGGCTGATTAGGGATTAATAAATATAATATAGGGGTCGGCGGTGTTAGGGGCAGCAGATTAGGGGTACATAAGGATAACGTAGGTGGCGGCGCTTTGCGGTCGGCAGATTAGGGGTTAATTATTGTAAGTAGCTTTCGGCGACGTTGTGGGGGGCAGGTTAGGGGTTAATAAATATAATACAGGGGTCGGCGCGGTTAGGGGCAGCAGATTAGGGGTACATAAGTATAACGTAGGTGGCGGTCGGCAGATTAGGGGTTAAAAATTAATCGAGTTGCGGCGATGTGGGGGGACCTCGGTTTAGGGGTACATAGGTAGTTTATGGGTGTTAGTGTACTTTAGAGCACAGTAGTTAAGAGCTTTATGAACCGGCGTTAGCCCAGAAAGCTCTTAACTCCTGCTATTTTCCTGCGGCTGGAGTTTTGTCGTTAGAGCTCTAACGCTCACTTCAGAAACTACTCTAAATACCGGCGTTAGGAAGATCCCATTGAAAAGATAGGATACGCAATTGACGTAAGGGGATCTGCGGTATGGAAAAGTCGCGGCTGAAAAGTGAGCGTTAGACCCTTTCCTGACTGACTCCAAATACCGGCGGTAGCCTAAAACCAGCGTTAGGAGCCTCTAACGCTGGTTTTCACGGCTACCGCCGAACTCTAAATCTAGGCCATAGTTATTATATGGCTCATGTTTAGTGATGGTTATTATATGGCTCATGTATAGTGATGGTTATTATATGGCTCATGTATAGTGATGGTTATCTGGCTCATGTGGTGATGGTTATTATCTGGCTCATGTATAGTTATAGTTATTATATGGCTCATGTATGGTGATGGTTATTATATGGCTCATGTATAGTTATAGTTATTATATGGCTCATGTTTAGTGATGGTTATTATCTGGCTCATGTATGGTGATGGGTATTATATGGCTCATGTTTGGGTTTGGTTATTATATGGCTCATGTATAGTGGTGGTTATTATATGGCTCATGTATAGTGATGGTTATTATATGTCTCATGTATGTTATGGTTATTATCTGGCTCATTTATGGTGATGGTTATTATGACTCATCTATAGTGGTGGTTATTATATGGCTCATGTATGGTGATGGTTATTATATGGCTCATGTATGGTAATGGCTATTATCTGGCTCATGTATGGTGATGGTTATTATCTGGCGCATGTATGGTAATGGCTATTATATGGCTCATGTATAGTGATAGTTATTATCTAGCTCATGTATAGTGATAGTTATTATCTGGCTCATGTATGGTGATGGTTATTATATGGCTCATGTATGGTGATGGTTATTATCTGGCTCATGTATGGTGATGGTTATTATATGGCTCATTTATAGTGATGCATAAAATGCATACTACAGACAAAATATACCAGATGGCCTATATAAGCGGTGGTCAGATGCCTCTTTCCAAAGAAATAGCATACGCTGTTGGCATTTATCATTGCATCAGCATTTCTTGTGAACTGCTGGTGCAATCTCCCCCCATGCAGATTTGCGGCCACTAGCAGGGGGTGTCAATCAACCCGATCATATTCGATCGGGTTGAATTCTGTCCACGGCCTCAGAGCAGGCGCATAAGTTATGGAGCAGCGGTCTTTAGACCCCTGCTTCATAACTTCTGTTTCCAGCGAGCAGCCACCAATCAGCAACTAGCTCTCACTAGTGCATTACTGCTCCTGAGGTTACCTATGTACACTTTTAATATAAGATTCCAAGAGGTCAAAACAAATTAGATCATAGAAGAAAAAATGTAAAGTTGTTAGAAATGGCATCCATGCTCTATATCTGAGTCATGAAAGAAAAATGTGGGGTTTCATACCCCTTTAACTGCTATTAAGAGCAGCAATCTTTTTAATATATGGCTCCTTGAAGGATAATATTTCTTAGGCTATTTCTGTTACACATTGACATTTAAAATCTTGAAGATTAGTGAAGTTTCTAGGCGGATGTGACATTTTATTTTCGATTGATTTTACTTGAACATTAGCATGTGTCTAAAATTTCCAGGTCACTAATTACTCAAAAGCATGACCAGCAGGTCAGCTACTATCTTGTTCAAGATAACAAATCATATATTATATGCCCTCTAGATTAAAGGCAATTCAATGGTTAATGTAAATTTCAGCCTGTACAGCTGAGGGATTCTTAATTTATTTTCTACAAGATTCAAAAAGATCAGCTGCATGAACGTGTGTAATTTGCTACAACACGGGTTCAGCAATGAGACCCATAAATCCCACATATGGACTTGTGCTGTAGGTCAACAGAAAAGTAAGCGGTATGTGTGAGCACCACGTACACCTGTCACATTTGCACAATGAACATGAAAGTTTGTATCTTTGTTTGAAAACCACATGAACATTTGTATTCCTTCTTTTCCCCCAAAAATGTTTTTTTTTTTTTTTTAAATAAAAACAAAAAATTCACAAATATACACACACATGTCTGCACTCATTTGTCCTATTGCTTATAATGAATTTCTGCAGTAACTAGATAGAGAACTTTTGTAGTGTGATTAGTTGCAGATTTATACAGCTGAGGCACTGAGGCCTATCTATCAAGCTCCGAATGGAGCTTGAAGGGTCGTGTTTCTGGCGGGTCTTCAGACTCGCCAGAAACATAAGTTATGGAGCAGCGGTCTAAAGACCGCTGCTTCATAACCCTGTCCGCCTGCTCTGATGAGGCGGAGAGGAATCGCCACAATACAACCCAATCGAGTACGATCGGGTTGATTGACACCTCCCTGTTGGCGGCCCATTGGCCGCGAGTCTGCAGGAGGCAGCGTTGCACCAGCAGCTCTTGTGAGCTGCTGGTGCAATGCTGAATACGGACAGTGTATTGCTCTCCGCATTCAGCAATGTCTGTCGGACCTGATCTGCACTGTCGCATCAAGTCCGACAGACATATGATAATTCGGCCTCACTGTGTGCGTTTTGAATAGCTTGACCTTTTAAGTCGTCAAGTTCCGGCCCCTCATAATACACCAACACTTCAAACCCCCCACATACCTTTACATATAATAAAGACTCAGGAGACATCACCTTGGTACAAATTTGGCCGCAGCACCTTTATTAAATAACACCTTTAAGTACCAAGAAATACCACTTTTAAACATAAACATAAATCGCAATTTACTTAAATAAATTTGACATCAACAAAAATTCACAATACCATACTGGACCATCCAGCTGTGCTAGTTCCCCATATTATTTTAAACATGGCCATCACTCCATTTGGACTCAACTAAGTACTTGTTAAGTCTGCTAAAAACCTTACTTCCACTTTTCACTTTTCCCTTGCCCCTATAAAATCCCACTTGCACTCTCACCCCATGGAGAGGCAACTTGTTAAAACCCCCAACTCACTTGGCCATGTTCCTTACCTTACTGTCAAAGAACTAGACATCAGCCCAGTCCTGCCAAATCCAACAATTCTTTCAAAGTTTCCTTAAAGTCCAGTAGGAACAGCTGCTGACCAAATTGATTAAGTTGAACTCCATCCCCCAAATAAAACTCCCCTAGGCCCATCTCCTCCAAATCCAGATGATAAACCACCAAACCCCCAATTCTTCTAATAAAAGATCCTATCAGCTTATTCACCTTCTTCCTACTCTGCTCCAACCTGGCATGGTCCCATGCTGCCCTCCAAACCAACCTTGGTACGATATGACACCAAATGATCCTCAAAGCCGTTTGAAGAGCCTTAAGTCTCCTCAAGTCCCTCTTAATTCTCCATACTAGTTCCCGCTGGGACATTAAACCTAAATCATTACCCCCCAAGTTCACTATCAAGACATCCGGAGAAGGGAATTGCCTACAGTAATCAACAAACAATGGCAATAAACTCACCCATCTGAGACCCCGCACACCCAACCATTTTACCTCCCACTGATCAACCAGACACCCCAACTGAAGGCCGTCAACTTTTCTCCTCGCCTCATTTCTGGCCCAATAAATAAATGAATGCCCCATTACCCAAATGCTCTTCACACCTGGAAACAGAAAAACACAAAAAACACCATTAACGAAAGCAACCCCCCATCACACCCTCAACTCAGGTCGTATGTAAGAACAATACCTTGCGGGCCCCCATCTCCCAATATTTTTAACCTTTATACTAGAAGCCCAGCATAGGTTTCAGTCGCCGCTCCAATACGAAAATAATGGGACCCAAACTCTGAAGGGGATAAACCCAAATGTTCCAGAGCTCCTTTCAACACTGCCCTGAACTGAAAGTGAGACAGGAAGGACCCATCCAAATGAATTAGCAGAGTACCCCCCTGCCCAGGTCCTAATGACATGTACTGCACCAAAATTCGACATGGACAAACCTGCCTGCCACTAGGGAATAACACAATACTTCCCTTCCCTTCCTGTACTGCGTCTCAAAAATATATCCACCCTGGAATCATCCCACATCACATCTTCCACCCTCAGACCCCCCGGCACCCGTTTGCTCCGGCTAACTTTTTCCGAAATATTGAAGGCCCCCAAAAAAGCTAAGATGAAGGCCGTACGAAATAAAATAAGCTCAAAAGGTGAAAAACAAAGTCTGGGCAACATTCCCCAAATACTCCCCAATAATGTAAAAGTAATAGGCCTCCTGTGATCTATAATCCTTCCCTTCTTCTTCAGACCATTGAGGACTTGTAGTACCCAAAACACTTTGGTCACATTACAGAAACCAAACATCTTAAACCTGAAAGCAAGGGCAGACAGCCTCCTATCCATGTTTGCCGAGGACAAGCCCCCACTACCCCAATGCCACCCCTTCCACCCCTTTTAGCAGTAACCATTCTTCCCACACTCTAATGTAGGCAGACCAAGTACCTGGAGCCAATGAATCCTTCACCAGTCCAGCCAATCCTCCGCCCCCAAGCTTCCATAACTGATCTGAACACCGACACCTCACCGCGTCTGCCTGAGGAGCCAACTCCCGAAAACACCTCCACTGAAATCGAGATAAAGCGTCAGCAATCAGATTACATTTTCCAGGAATATGCTTGGCCCTAACCAAAACATTCATGCACAGACATTTTAAAAACAATAGTCTCAGCAACCGTAAAACAGGGGGGGAGGAAGCCGAAAGGGTGCTGACAACAGCAACAACACCCATATTATCCGTATTAAACAGTATAGATTTGTTCACTAACTCCCTTAACCATACAAACAAAGCCACAATGATTGGGAATAGTTCCTGGAACACCAGGTTATAAATCAAGTCTTCTGTAACCCAGTCATGCGGCCAAGCGGCCGCACACTAGTGACCCTGAATATAGGCCCCAAAACCATGCCCACCAGCAGCATCGGTCACCAAATCCAATTCCAAGTTCGACACTCGGAAATCCTGGAACAAAGCAGCCCCATTAAATTCTCATAGGAACCGCAAGAAGATTATTAAATCATCTTTTAGCTCCCTTGTGACCCTCAAAAAATGATGAGGATTGCGAACCCTGGCCGTCGCCAACGACATTCTTCTACAGAACACCCTTCCAATGGGAATGATTTTAAAAGCGAAATTCAACTTCCCTAAGAGAGACTGAATTTCCCTCAAAGACACCTTAGATAGGCCAAGGAAACGCTGAATAATGCCCACCAAATCATCTATCTTATCACGGGGCAAACTACACTCCATGCGTTCCGAATCAATGGTAATTCCCAGAAAGTTAAGGGCTGTCACAGGGCCTTCAGACTTTTCCATGGCAATTGGAACACCAAATTCCCTTGCCACTAGATAACAGCAGTCCCTTAATGACACACAAACTTCCGATCCGGCCGAGCCCACAAACAGAAAATCATCAAGGTAGTGAACCACCGATGAAATACCCGACCGTATCCTCACCACCTACTCTAGAAAAGTGCTAAAGCACTCAAACAAGGAGCACAAAATAGAACACCCCATGGGAAGGCAGAGATCTATGTAATAGGCCCCATTGAAACAACAACCCAGTAAATAGTGTGAAGTAGGATGAACCGGTAACAACCTAAAAGCCACTTCAATATCAATCTTGGCCAACAATGCCAAATGTCCAGCCTCCTTCACTAGCTTAACAACCAAATCAAATGATGTATACGATACAGAAGCAAGTCTTTCAGGGATACCGTCATTCACTGAGCCCCCTTTAGGGAAGGACAGGTGGTGTATCATCTTCAACTTCCCCAGGTCCTTCTTAGGGACCACCACAAGAGGTGAAATATGCAAATGAGAAATAGGAGGTTCCCTGAAAGGACCTGCCATGCGCCCTAACGACACCTCTTTATCCAATTTCTCTTGCACCACCTCCGGCCAATCCCTAGCCGATTTCAGGTTACCCTTAAATTGAACAACCCCCCAAGTGGATGGAATTTTAAAACCGAATTCAAAACCATGCCACAACAACAATGCCTTGTCCCCACACCCTCTCTGTCTAGCGTATCTGGATAGCCAACGTTCCATCATGCTTACCCTCACCGGGGTTACTCCCTTTGTCAGGCAGCTCAAAACCCCCTCTGGCTTTGCCTTTACGGAAGCACTTAGAGAAGGGGTGAGCCCCACCACACCCTGAGCACTCATGTCTAAACTTGCACGAAGAACCCCATTTGCACACCTTTTCATTGAATGCAAAACAGAATCCTTTTTTGATAGGCGCCAACAATCCTCCTTGCGGGGGACCGCCGGCTCCAGCACGAAAGGGCTGTGATGATCAGAGTGGAGTCATGATCTTGAGCCATAAGCCCATATCGCTATCATCCCACCGCATCTCTGGCTTAACAGACAAGCACTGACGAAACTGCTCGTCATACATAAGCCCACCAGGCCATCCCCCCATACGTCCTCTGCGCAGCTGCAACCTTATCCAAATAGAAAAAGAGCACTGCACCCTGGTCAGGAAACTTTCCAGCCATCACGCTGGCGTAGATGACGAAAACCTGAAACCAGTTAGTGAAAATTTTTGGTAACTTCCTGTAGCGCTTCTTCTGCTCTCCCTCCTCCTTCTTAGATTAATCCTTCTTGGAATCCTCAGGGACAAAGGCAAAAGGGAAAATAACTCAATGAATTCCCTCTTCCATATTTTCTCCCTCAATTCCATGGTCAGATGCATGCCCAAAGTGCCAATGGAGCAAAGACAGGACCGCGACAAAGCGGTGTCCGTTATCTTAAGCTCTGGACCCCCTGTCCCCTTGCTCAACTCACTGCCTGCAGCAGAGGCCACCACCGTAGTGGACTGCCCCTTAGAAACACTCACCCCCTCAACTCCCTGACCAACTAAAGGCACCCTCCCGGGGATAGCACTGCCTACCATCGCCTCAGGAGGCACCCATGCACTGGCAACCACAGGAATCCCCCAACACCCAGTACCCTCAAGTTTAGCCAATAGGTCACGTAACCCAGCTACTATCATAACAGAAACAGAATCTGCGCATTCATTCACACCCCTTTGTTCCCCAAAACCTTGACCCACCACTTCAGACCCACCTGTACCTCTTTGTGCGTCTGCAGACCGCGTGGGCTGACCCAAGTAGGTCATAGCTGTTGCAAGCTTCAGGCTCTGGAATCCACTACTGCCTGGTTCCATAGATGTCGCCTGTGGATCCTCCTGCTGTCCTGTAGCCTGTAAGAAAGACACATGTGACATGCCCCACACTGGTGCCAACATCCTAGCAACCCTCTGCGCCGAGATAAGGCCAAGTGCACCAGCCGTAGCTCCTCCCCTACCACTCTTTGGAGCTGTATCATCTGCTCCTCCCTGCTCTGCCCCATATTTTCTACACTGCCTGCCTATAGCTGGTCAGCCACCCCCTCTAGGCCGAGTCGGCCATCTCAAATTTCCAGTAGCACTCCTAGGCATAGCATAAGTTCCTTTTCCCACTTTTCCCCTCTGGCCATGACAAAAGCCCCTGGCCGTAATCATCTACTCCCTCATATCCACCCCCATCAGCACGTTCCTCCATTAGAACGCCGTCTTCAGAATCCAGTCTGATGGACTCCAGGAATCCTGCAGGCCATAGGCATCTCTCCTCTGGTTGTCACGCCTAGCAGCATGCAGGCCAGAAGAAGTCCCATGCCATAACTCCTCAGCTCTCAAATCTGCAAAACAAACATCCTTAGGCAAAGAAAAAAAGGCCCACATCTCTCTCACCAGAAACTTGGCCAACTCCAGCCCTACTCGGCACCCCTCTTCTGTCCCCACTTGTGGTAAGACCAACCCTCGAAACCAAAGGAAGCCCAGAATGATTTAGAAGACCACCCCTAGGAGGAGTAGGAGGAACCAGATCCTCCTCTGAGGAATCTAAGCACAGCATAAGGTCCTCAAAGTCATCCCAGGCCTCAAAACTCCTTTGGAAACCAGCACTACCCTCCCCCTCTTCCCCAACTACATAAATTGATGGTGAACCTCTTGTGGCCGAACTCCCTAACAGGCCTACCCGAGGATCAACCCCCTGCCCCACTACTGCTGACTCAACCTACTGCTGCCCCACCTCTGAGCCGTTATCCCCAGCAGTGACTGTCGCGTAAAATTTACTTGGACCCCCTTACCACCTCAGGCCCATCCGGGCTGTCACACTGGTCCCACCTCTGCTGATCCCTCTCTGCTGCCTCCACTGCTTCAGGCACCAACAGGCTGCCTACCTCCAGCTTACCCTGCGCCAGACTCTTACTGGCTTGGCTGGGGCGGGGCTCCTGATCCAGACTGCGGACGTCTTGTGGATGCATAGCGCCTTGTGGATGCGCCACCAATGGGACCTCCTGAGACACGTGATCACCCGCTGCCGATTTCACCAACGCCTTCCAACATCCAGGACTGGGGCTGCCTTTTCTTCTCCTTCCAGAGCCCCTTCCACCATCCAGGCTCAGACGAGTTGGAGGTTCCGATCGACGGCCCGGGCGGGATCGTACCGCCACCTGTTACTCTCCACCATTGCATCCTTGCCCCAGCAGGGATCGGATCCTGTCCTCCAGCCAGGTAGGACCTTTCTTCTCTGCCGCCTCCTTCAACTGACCCAACAAGGCCTCAAGATAATCTATACTCAAAGCCGAGAGGAAAAAAACACGAAGGCACAGATGCACAGATGCACCACAAGTGACTTCCTGCCTTTTCCCACTCAGCCCCTTAAGTATGGCTACATCCTGATCCACCCCTTCCTTAATTCCACCCACCAACCACAGTCCTCTTCCTCCCCTTGGTCAAAGTTACCTCCAGATAGCTCCTCACCCTACAGGGACTCATATTTGAATAACAACTGCAGACAATAGAATTCATATGAAAACGGTTGGAACTACAAATGTGACTATGTAAAGCAAATGGCAGCGCTATGTTAGGGGATGCTGAAGTATATGCTACAAATTATAAGCATGTATCAGTGAGATGCTGTCTATAAATAATGAGTAGGTACAGGCCATTAATGCAGCATTAAGTAAATGACAATATGGTAATACAATGGGCTCCATTTATTAAGCAGTGGATGCTGCTTCGGAGCCCCATCGTTTCAGGTTCTCCTGAAACAAAAGTTAAGAAGCAGCGGTCGTACGCTGCTCCATAACTTGTCTGCCACCTTTTAGGTGGCGGTTTGAAATCATCCCGATCTGATCCAATCTGGATAATTGACAGCCCCTGCTAGCGGCCGATTGTCCGCCAGTGAGCAGGGGCGGCATTGCATAAGCATTTAACCAGAAATTTAGCGAGGTCAAGCGGACATGATTTGCTACAGCGAATCATGTCCGCTCGACTATTGATAAATCTACCCCAACATGTCTTCAATATCAAATGAAGTATCAAAAATAACAAGGCCTGACAGACTAATGAGCCCAACAGTTAACCCACTCGTGATCTGTACGGCAACAGTGAACTTTATTAAAGGGACAGGAAACCCAAACTATTTATTTCATGAGTCTGCACTCAATATTAACTTTCCAGCTCACTTATTTTATCAAATTTGCTTCATTCTCTTGGTATTTTTTCATGAAGGAGCAGAAATACACTACTGGGATTTAATTGAACACATTGGGTGAGCCAATGACAAAAGACATATACTGCATGTGCAGCCATCAATCAGAAACTAGCTCCCGTAGTGCATGGCTGCTCCTGAGCCTATCTAGGTATTTTTTTTCAACAAAGGATACCAAGAAAATTAAGCAAATTAGATAATAGAAGAATAATAAATTGGATGCTGTATCTGAATCATGAATGTTTAATTTGGAGTTTAAGAGCTAGGCAGGCTCAGGAGCATACACTTGTCTTTAGCGCTATAACATTGTTACATTCATTGGTGCAAATGCTGCAGCCATAGACTACTGAAGATGCATGCATGCTCCTTAGCCTACCTAAGCATAGGCATCTATAGAATAGAATGTTTTTTTTAAGAAAGGGAGAAAAAAATATGCTCTTAAAAATTCTGTTTATATAAAATTTAATCTAAAGATTAAAATTCAGAGGGCTATTTTCCCCCTAAGTTTACTTTTGACTTCCATGGCCACAGTTTTCAGTTTGACACCCAATAAGGAGGTGTGTCAGAGAACTTGCAAAAGTCATCTATTTAATTTAAAAGGTCTGCATCAAATTTTTGGAGCTATGCCCACATATATTAAGGGGACACTGTACCATAAAATTAGTTTCCCCATAACGTATTCTAAATTGCTTGTTATGTGTACTGCCCAGTATTAAATGCAAAGTTGTTCCTTAATATTTATTTTTGTATTTGCTGTTTTTGCTTATTAAAACCATCACTAGACTTGTGCAGCTAAGAAATATTTGTTTCTTCTGAAATTTGTGAATTTCCCTGAATATTTGTTCTTCACGCTGCATACTCCTTCCGCATACCCTGTGTCACAAACCTGAAGTCCCTCCGGGAACTCACCCGCACGGAACAGGGGCCAAGGGGAATAGGGAGAAGCCTCACCTCCGCTTCCCATTCACAATTCACAAAGAATACAGCAATCCCAGCACGTTTCATTTTACCTAAATCTCCTATGCTGAAAAGCATCTGTACCGACGTGCTGGGATTGCTGTATTCTTTCCATCCTAACTGCACTAGGCTTTAGCACCATTAGGACGGCATGGAACGTCCTAGCCATTTGGCTGTACTGAAGCCAACGGAGCTTTGTGAATGGGATTTGCGGTCTGGAATGTGTGCCTAGCATCATAAGGACACCCCCTGACCCGATTCCATCATTGAAATCTCACGTTCGCATGCATGATCACGTGATTTAAATTTGTTTGCATTGGGACATTTTTTCTGATGTAGACAAATTAGCCCGGTCGTGAAAGGGTTAAACATTTACATTAGTTTTCTTTAAAATTAATGTAAATATTTAAAGCTACAGGTAACCTGTTGCTTTATATTTACTTTTTGTGCACTTGAGAGCACTCTAACCTGATTCTCTTCTTGCCAAAGCCCCTGGTCACACTAACATCAGGCTTAACGCGCTTGGCTTCAAGGAACTGCACTAGCTTTAATGGAGGTCCTGGGAGCCAAGTGCGTTAAAGGGACAGTCTAGTATAAATTAAACTTTCATTATTAAGATAGGACTTTTAATTTTAATCAACTTTCCAATTTACTTTTATCATCAAATTTGCTTTTTTCTCTTGGTATTCTTAGTTTAAACTAAACATAGGTAGGCTCATTTGCTAATTTCTAAGCCTTTGAGGGCTGCCTCTTATCACATGCTTTTTAAATCTCTTTTCAATACACAGAGACAGAAAGTACACGTGGGCCATATAGATAACACTATGTTCAGGCACAGGGGGTTATTTAAGATTTAGCACAAAAACAATGCTAAATGCAAGACAATAGATAATAAACAGTCACAGTCATGTGAACAGGGGGCTGGAAGAAAGTTCCTAGATACAAGGTAATAACAGAGGTAAAAAGTATATTAATATAACTGCGTTGGTTATGCAAAACTGGGGAATGGGTAATAAAGAGATTATCTATATTTTAAAACAATAACAATTCAATGGTAGACTGTCCCTTTAAGCCTCCTGTTAGCGTGGCCAGGGGCTTTGGCAAGAAGATGATCAGCTTAGCGTGTCTCTCCAGCGTGCAAAATATAAGAAATAACCCCTCAAAAAAAAATATAGAAAACACCTGCAGGTAAATTCTGCTAATGCTATCAATATCTAAACACACAGCCTAGATAGGTATTGGAATGCTAATTATTGCTTTGGGTTCAATGAGCACAACTATTTATTTCAGACTCCCTACCCCCATTGGTAGATTAATTAGTTATATTGTCTCTTGAGTACATAGCTTTTCTTCAGGGAATACATTTGTTGATCATATTTTCAGTGCAGGTGGTGGTTCTGTGGGCAAAAACATATATGTCAAATAACAAAACAAAGGTAAATGAGATGTTTGCAAACATTTAAATACACTGCAGCTGCTAAAATTGACAATTGTGATCAGATTCAAGGGGAAAAATGTTAGAGTTCAATGTCACTTTATTATAATGGGGGATGTTTATTAAAGTTCTAGCGGACCTGATCCGACAGTGCGGATCAGGTCCACCAGACCTCGCTGAATGCGGAGAGCAATACGCTCTCCATATTCAGCATTGCACCAGCAGCTCTTGTGAGCTGCTGGTGCAACGCCGCCCCCTGCAGATTCGGCTGCCAGCAGGGAGGTGTCAATCAACCCGATCGTACTCGCCATTAGGAGCTTGATAAATGGGCCCCTATGAGTAAGTCACAGAATTGGTAACATTCAGCAAGATTACAAGTTTTGCGGTACGGCTATACCACTGAAAGATTCACAAAACTCATAACTAAAATGTTACAAAGTACACTAACACCCATAAACTACATTATTAACCCCTAAACCGCCATCCCCCCACATCGCAAATACTATATTAAAACTATTAACCCCTAATCCGCCACCTCCCACATCGCCAATACTAAATAATTACCCTTAAACCGCCGGCCACCCACACCCATAACTATCCCCTATACTTTAAATTAAATTTACAATATAGCTATCTTAAAATAAATAAAAACGTACCTGTGAAATAAAAAAAAAAATATAAATAAACCTAACTATAAATAAACCAAACATAACTATTTAAAGAAAAGAAAAGAAAAAGAAAAAAAAACTAAATTGCAAAATTAAAAAAAACCTTACACTACCAAAAAATAAAAAAATCTAACATTACCAAAAAAAACAAACACTAAAATTACGAAAAATAAAAAAACACTAAGATAATAATAATAATAGTAATAAACTAAATTATCCAAAATAATAAAATTGAAACCTAATCTAATAGCCCTATAAAAACAAAAAAGCCACCCCAAAATAAAAACACCCCCCTAACCTAACAATAAACTACCAATAGCCCTTAAAATGGCCTTTTGTAGGGCATTGCCCTAAGTTAAAGGGATACTGTACCCAAAAATTTTCTTTCATGATTCAGATTATGGGGCCTAGTTATCAACGTGTCTACTTTTCCTGCCTTCGCCGGCCCAATACGCCCGCCTAAGCTCGCCTCACATCGCCGCCGCGGACCTGCAAAAATTCGCCTAAGTTATCAAAAAAGCTGTCAAAAAGCCGCGCACCAAGTACGGGGCGATGAGCAGCGGACTGTGAGAGTTATCACTCATCCGATTTCGCTGCTCTTCGGCTTTTTTACAGCTTTCTTGCTAGCCTGTCACTAAGCACCCACACTATACTACACTGTTCTACCCCCTATATCGGCGCCCCCGGAGACTCCCGCAACTAAATAAAGTTACTAACCCCTAAACCGCCACTCCTAGACCCGCCGCAACTCTTATAAATGTATTAACCCCTAAACCGCCGCTGCTAGACCCTGCCGCAACTCTTATAAATGTATTAACCCCTAAACCGCCGCTCCCGGACACAGCTGCCACCTACATTATACCTAGTAACCCCTATCCTGCCCCCCCTATACCGTCGCCCTCTATAATAAAGTTATTAACCCCTATCCTGCTGATCCCGCACCTCGCCGCAAATAAATAAATAGTTTAACCCCTAAACCGCCGCTCCCTGAACCCGCCGCAACCTATATTAAATTTATTAACCCCTATCCTGCCCCCCTACACCGTCGCCACCTATAATACATTTATTAACCCCTATCCTGCCCCCCACTACACCGCCGCAACTGTAATAGAATTATTAACCCCTAAACCTAAGTCTAACACTAACCCTAACACCCCCCTAACTTAAATATTAATTAAATAAATCTAAATAATATTTCTCTTATTAACTAAGTTAATCCTATTTAAAACTAAATACTTACCTGTAAAATAAACCCTAATATAGCTACAATATAAATAATAATTATATTGTAGCTATCTTAGGATTTATTTTTATTTTACAGGTAACTTTCAATTTATTTTAACTAGGTACAATAGCTATTAAATAGTTATTAACTATTTAATAGCTTACCTAGCTAAAATGAAGAGAAATGTACCTGTAAACTAAAAACTAACCTAAGTTACAATTACACCTAACACTACACTATACTTAAATACATTATTCCTATTTAAAACTGAATACTTACCTGTAAAATAAACCCTAAGATAGCTACAATCTAATTAATAATTACATTGTAGCTATCTTAGGATTTATATTTATTTTACAGGTAACTTTGTATTTATTTTAGCTAGTTAGAATAGTTATTAAATAGTTATTAACTATTTAATAACTACCTAGCTAAAAGAAATACAAAATTACCTGTAAAATAAATCCTAACCTAAGCTACAATTAAACCTAACACTACACTATCATTACATTAATTAAATAAATTAACTACACATAACTACAATTAAATACAATTACATAAACTAACTAAAGTACAAAAAATAAAAAAGCTAAGTTACAAAAAATAAAAAAAATAAGTTACAAACATTTTAAAAATATTACAACAATTTTAAGCTACTTACACCTAATCTAAGCCCCCTAATAAAATAACAAAGCCCGCAAAATAAAAAAATGCCCTACCCTATTCTAAATTAAAAAAGTTCAAAGCTCTTTTACCTTACCAGCCCTTAAAAGGACCTTTTGTGGGGCATGCCCCAAAGAATTCAGCTCTTTTGCCTGTAAAAGAAAAATACAACCCCCCCCAACATTAAAACCCACCACCCACATACCCCTAATCTAACCCAAACCCCCCTTAAAATAACCTAACACTAATCCCCTGAAGATCATCCTACCTTGAGTCGTCTTCACTCAGCCGAGCAGCGATGGAACCGAAGAGGACATCCGAAGCGGCAGAAGTGATCATCCAAGGGACGCTGAAGAAATCTTCCATCCGATGAAGTGATCCTCCAAGCGGCGCTGAAGAAGTCTTCCATCCGGGCGATGTCATCTTCCAAGAGGCGCTGAAGAAGTCTTCTATACGGGCGATGTCATCTTCCAAGCTTGGCTTCAAGGAACTGCACTAGCTTTAATGGAGGTCCTGGGAGCCAAGTGCGTTAAAGGGACAGTCTAGTATAAATTAAACTTTCATTATTAAGATAGGACTTTTAATTTTAATCAACTTTCCAATTTACTTTTATCATCAAATTTGCTTTTTTCTCTTGGTATTCTTAGTTTAAACTAAACATAGGTAGGCTCATTTGCTAATTTCTAAGCCTTTGCGGGCTGCCTCTTATCACATGCTTTTTAAATCTCTTTTCAATACACAGAGACAGAAAGTACACGTGGGCCATATAGATAACACTATGTTCAGGCACAGGGGGTTATTTAAGATTTAGCACAAAAACAATGCTAAATGCAAGACAATAGATAATAAACAGTCACAGTCATGTGAACAGGGGGCTGGAAGAAAGTTCCTAGATACAAGGTAATAACAGAGGTAAAAAGTATATTAATATAACTGCGTTGGTTATGCAAAACTGGGGAATGGGTAATAAAGAGATTATCTATATTTTAAAACAATAACAATTCAATGGTAGACTGTCCCTTTAAGCCTCCTGTTAGCGTGGCCAGGGGCTTTGGCAAGAAGATGATCAGCTTAGCGTGTCTCTCCAGCGTGCAAAATATAAGAAATAACCCCTCAAAAAAAAATATAGAAAACACCTGCAGGTAAATTCTGCTAATGCTATCAATATCTAAACACACAGCCTAGATAGGTATTGGAATGCTAATTATTGCTTTGGGTTCAATGAGCACAACTATTTATTTCAGACTCCCTACCCCCATTGGTAGATTAATTAGTTATATTGTCTCTTGAGTACATAGCTTTTCTTCAGGGAATACATTTGTTGATCATATTTTCAGTGCAGGTGGTGGTTCTGTGGGCAAAAACATATATGTCAAATAACAAAACAAAGGTAAATGAGATGTTTGCAAAAATTTAAATACACTGCAGCTGCTAAAATTGACAATTGTGATCAGATTCAAGGGGAAAAATGTTAGAGTTCAATGTCACTTTATTATAATGGGGGATGTTTATTAAAGTTCTAGCGGACCTGATCCGACAGTGCGGATCAGGTCCACCAGACCTCGCTGAATGCGGAGAGCAATACGCTCTCCATATTCAGCATTGCACCAGCAGCTCTTGTGAGCTGCTGGTGCAACGCCGCCCCCTGCAGATTCGGCTGCCAGCAGGGAGGTGTCAATCAACCCGATCGTACTCGCCATTAGGAGCTTGATAAATGGGCCCCTATGAGTAAGTCACAGAATTGGTAACATTCAGCAAGATTACAAGTTTTGCGGTACGGCTATACCACTGAAAGATTCACAAAACTCATAACTAAAATGTTACAAAGTACACTAACACCCATAAACTACATTATTAACCCCTAAACCGCCATCCCCCCACATCGCAAATACTATATTAAAACTATTAACCCCTAATCCGCCACCTCCCACATCGCCAATACTAAATAATTACCCTTAAACCGCCGGCCACCCACACCCATAACTATCCCCTATACTTTAAATTAAATTTACAATATAGCTATCTTAAAATAAATAAAAACGTACCTGTGAAATAAAAAAAAAAATATAAATAAACCTAACTATAAATAAACCAAACATAACTATTTAAAGAAAAGAAAAGAAAAAGAAAAAAAAACTAAATTGCAAAATTAAAAAAAACCTTACACTACCAAAAAATAAAAAAATCTAACATTACCAAAAAAAACAAACACTAAAATTACGAAAAATAAAAAAACACTAAGATAATAATAATAGTAATAAACTAAATTATCCAAAATAATAAAATTGAAACCTAATCTAATAGCCCTATAAAAACAAAAAAGCCACCCCAAAATAAAAACACCCCCCTAACCTAACAATAAACTACCAATAGCCCTTAAAATGGCCTTTTGTAGGGCATTGCCCTAAGTTAAAGGGATACTGTACCCAAAAATGTTCTTTCATGATTCAGATTATGGGGCCTAGTTATCAACGTGTCTACTTTTCCTGCCTTCGCCGGCCCAATACGCCCGCCTAAGCTCGCCTCACATCGCCGCCGCGGACCTGCAAAAATTCGCCTAAGTTATCAAAAAAGCTGTCAAAAAGCCGCGCACCAAGTACGGGGTGATGAGCAGCGGACTGTGAGAGTTATCACTCATCCGATTTCGCTGCTCTTCGGCTTTTTTACAGCTTTCTTGCTAGCCTGTCACTAAGCACCCACACTATACTACACTGTTCTACCCCCTATATCGGCGTCCCCGGAGACTCCCGCAACTAAATAAAGTTACTAACCCCTAAACCGCCACTCCTAGACCCGCCGCAACTCTTATAAATGTATTAACCCCTAAACCGCCGCTGCTAGACCCTGCCGCAACTCTTATAAATGTATTAACCCCTAAACCGCCGCTCCCAGACACAGCTGCCACCTACATTATACCTAGTAACCCCTATCCTGCCCCCCCCTATACCGTCGCCCTCTATAATAAAGTTATTAACCCCTATCCTGCTGATCCCGCACCTCGCCGCAAATAAATAAATAGTTTAACCCCTAAACCGCCGCTCCCTGAACCCGCCGCAACCTATATTAAATTTATTAACCCCTATCCTGCCCCCCCTACACCGTCGCCACCTATAATACATTTATTAACCCCTATCCTGCCCCCCACTACACCGCTGCAACTGTAATAGAATTATTAACCCCTAAACCTAAGTCTAACACTAACCCTAACACCCCCCTAACTTAAATATTAATTAAATAAATCTAAATAATATTTCTCTTATTAACTAAGTTAATCCTATTTAAAACTAAATACTTACCTGTAAAATAAACCCTAATATAGCTACAATATAAATAATAATTATATTGTAGCTATCTTAGGATTTATTTTTATTTTACAGGTAACTTTCAATTTATTTTAACTAGGTACAATAGCTATTAAATAGTTATTAACTATTTAATAGCTTACCTAGCTAAAATAAAGAGAAATGTACCTGTAAACTAAAAACTAACCTAAGTTACAATTACACCTAACACTACACTATACTTAAATACATTATTCCTATTTAAAACTGAATACTTACCTGTAAAATAAACCCTAAGATAGCTACAATCTAATTAATAATTACATTGTAGCTATCTTAGGATTTATATTTATTTTACAGGTAACTTTGTATTTATTTTAGCTAATTAGAATAGTTATTAAATAGTTATTAACTATTTAATAACTACCTAGCTAAAAGAAATACAAAATTACCTGTAAAATAAATCCTAACCTAAGCTACAATTAAACCTAACACTACACTATCATTACATTAATTAAATAAATTAACTACACATAACTACAATTAAATACAATTACATAAACTAACTAAAGTACAAAAAATAAAAAAGCTAAGTTACAAAAAATAAAAAAAATAAGTTACAAACATTTTAAAAATATTACAACAATTTTAAGCTACTTACACCTAATCTAAGCCCCCTAATAAAATAACAAAGCCCCCAAAATAAAAAAATGCCCTACCCTATTCTAAATTAAAAAAGTTCAAAGCTCTTTTACCTTACCAGCCCTTAAAAGGACCTTTTGTGGGGCATGCCCCAAAGAATTCAGCTCTTTTACCTGTAAAAGAAAAATACAACCCCCCCCAACATTAAAACCCACCACCCACATACCCCTAATCTAACCCAAACCCCCCTTAAAATAACCTAACACTAATCCCCTGAAGATCATCCTACCTTGAGTCGTCTTCACTCAGCCGAGCAGCGATGGAACCGAAGAGGACATCCGAAGCGGCAGAAGTGATCATCCAAGGGACGCTGAAGAAATCTTCCATCCGATGAAGTGATCCTCCAAGCGGCGCTGAAGAAGTCTTCCATCCGGGCGATGTCATCTTCCAAGAGGCGCTGAAGAAGTCTTCTATACGGGCGATGTCATCTTCCAAGCCGGGTCTTCAATCTTCATCCCGCCGACGCGGAACATCCTTCTTTACCGACGGACTACCGACGAATGAAGGCTCCTTTAAGGGACGTCATCCAAGATGGCGTCCCTTCAATTCGATTGGCTGATAGGATTCTATCAGCCAATCGGAATTAAGGTAGGAAAAATCTGATTGGCTGATTGAATCAGCCAATCAGATTCAAGTTCAATCCGATTGGCTGATCCAATCAGCCAATCAGATTGATCTTGCATTCTATGATTGGATCAGCCAATCGGATTGAACTTGAATCTGATTGGCTGATTCAATCAGCCAATCAGATTTTTCCTACCTTAATTCCGATTGGCTGATAGAATCCTATCAGCCAATCGGAATTGAAGGGACGCCATCTTGGATGACGTCCCTTAAAGGAGCCTTCATTCGTTGGTAGTCCGTCGGTAAAGAAGGATGTTCCGTGTCGGCGGGATGAAGATTGAAGACCCGGCTTGGAAGATGACATCGCCCGGATAGAAGACTTCTTCAGCGCCTCTTGGAAGATGACATCGCCCGGATGGAAGACTTCTTCAGCGCCGCTTGGAGGATCACTTCATCGGATGGAAGATTTCTTCAGCGCCACTTGGATGATCACTTCTGCCCCTCCGGATGTCCTCTTCGGTTCCATCGCTGCTCGGCTGAGTGAAGACGACTTAAGGTAGGATGATCTTCAGGGGATTAGTGTTAGGTTATTTTAAGGGGGATTTGGGTTAGATTAGGAGTATGTGGGTGGTGGGTTTTAATGTTTGGGGGGGGTTGTATTTTTCTTTTACAGGCAAAAGAGCTGAATTCTTTGGGGCATGCCCCACAAAAGGTCCTTTTAAGGGCTGGTAAGGTAAAAGAGCTTTGAACTTTTTTAAGTTAGAATAGGGTAGGGCATTTTTTTTATTTTGGGGGGCTTTGTTATTTTATTAGGGGGCTTTGATTGGGTGTAAGTAGCTTAAAATTGTTGTAATATTTTTAAAATGTTTGTAACTTATTTTTTTTATTTTTTGTAACTTAGCTTTTTTTATTTTTTGTACTTTAGTTAGTTTATGTAATTGTATTTAATTGTAGTTATTTGTAGTTAATTTATTTAATTAATGTAATGATAGTGTAGTGTTAGGTTTAATTGTAACTTAGGTTAGGATTTATTTTACAGGTAATTTTGTATTTCTTTTAGCTAGGTAAGCTATTAAATAGTTAATAACTATTTAATAGCTATTGTACCTAGTTAAAATAAATTTAAATTTGCCTGTAAAATAAAAATAAATCCTAAAATAGCTACAATGTAATTATTATTTATATTGTAGCTATATTAGGGTTTATTTTAAAGGTAAGTATTTAGTTTTAAATAGGATTAACTTAGTTAATAAGATAAATATTATTTAGATTTATTTAATTAATATTTAAGTTAGGGGGGTGTTAGGGTTAGTGTTAGACTTAGGTTTAGGGGTTAATAAATTTATTACAGTGGCGGCGGTGTAGTGGGGGGCAGGATAGGGGTTAATAAATGTATTATAGGTGGCGACGGTGTAGGGGGGGCAGATTAGGGGTTAATAAATTTAATATAGGTTGCGGCAGGGTCTGGGAGCGGCGGTTTAGGGGTTAAACTATTTATTTAGTTGAGGTGCGGGATCGGCAGGATAGGGGTTAATAACTTTATTATAGAGGGCGGCGGTATGGGGGGGCAGGATAGGGGTTACGAGGTATAATATAGGTGGCGGTGGGCTCCGGGAGCGGCGGTTTAGAGGTTAATACATTTATTATAGTTGCGGTGGGCTCCGGGAGCGGCGGTTTAGGGGTTAATATGTATAGAGTAGCTTGCAGTGGGCTCCGGGAGCGGCAGTTTAGGGGGTAACAAATGTATTTAGTTGCGGCGGTGTAGGGGGGACAGATTAGTGGTGTTTAGACTCGGGGTACATGTTAGGGTGTTAGGTGCAGACGTTTCCCATAGGAATCAATGGGATGTCTGGCAGCAGCGAACTTGTACTTTCGCTATGGTCAGACTCCCATTTATTCCTATGGGATCTGCCGCCTCCAGGGTGACGGATTGAAAACCAGGTACTCTGGGCCGTAAAAGTGCCGAGTGTACCTGCTAGTTTTTTGATAACTAGCAAAAGTAGTCAGATTGTGCCGCACTTGTGTGCGGAACATCTGGAGTGACGTAAGAATCGATCTGTGTCGGACTGAGTCCGGCGGATCAAAGTTTACGTCACAAAATTCTACTTTTGCCGGTCTCTAGCCTTTGATAACTAAGGCGAATCAGCCTCGCCACAAATACGCCACAAATATGCTGCGGAATAGCTTTATTACCCCCTAAAATAGGGCAATCAGCTCATAAATAGGGCAATCAGCTCATAAAAATAAAAAATCCCTAAACTAAAAAAAAAAACACCCAAAAAAATAAAATAAAAACTAAGTCTAACCTATAGGTACTCACAGTTCCTGAAGTCCGGCGGTGAAGGTCTTCATCCATGCGGCGACATCTTCATCCATCGCGGGACCATCTTCTATCTTCTTCCTGGAGGTGTGGCACGGTCTTCCCCGATGCGCGGATCCGGATCGGTGGTCCTCAGCGGCAGCGATCCTCAGCGGCGTGGAGGCTCCTCTTCATGCGATCGTCGTCGCACACTGAAGCTTGAACCGTTGCATTCCTATTGGCTGAAATATTCAAATCAGCCAGTAGGATGAGAGCTGCTTAAATCCTATTGACTGATTTGAATTTTTCAGTCAATAGGAATGCAACGGTACCCCAAAATAAAAATGGTTATTGCCGCTAAGGACCGCTGCTCCGGATCCACGCATCGGGGAGGACCGCTCCGCACCTCCGGGAAGAAGATAGAAGTTGGTCCCGCGATGGATGAAGACCTTCACCGCCGGACTTCAGGAACAGTGAGTAACTATTTGGCGGTTAGACTTTAGGGGCAATGAGTAGCTTAGGTTTTTTTAGAATTAGGTCTTTTATTTTGGGGTGTTGGTTGGGTGGGGGGGTTACTTTTAGGGGGGAATTTGGAATATTTGTTGGTAAAAGAGCTGTTTAACGTAGGGCAATGCCCTACAAAAGGCACTTTTAAGTGCTATTTGTAGTTTATTGTAGTTTATTGTTAGGTTAGGGGGGTGTTTTTATTTTGGGGTGGCTTTTTTGTTTTTCTATAGGGCTATTAGATTAGGTTTAATTGTTATTATTTTGGATAATTTTGTTTATTATTTTTTGTAATCTTAGTGTTCTTTTATTTTTCTTAATTTTAGAGTTTGTTTTTTTTTGGTAGTAATAAGGTTTTTTTTTTATTTTGTATTTTTTTTTATTTTATTTTATTAAAATAGTTATGTTAGGTTTATTTATAGTTTAATCTTAGTAGTTTTTTTATTTCACAGGTAAGTTTTTATTTATTTTAAGATAGTTATATTGTAAATTTATATAGGGGATAATAGTTTAATTTAGTGTGTTGTGATGTGGGGGGCCGGCGGTTTTGGAGTTAATAGATTTATTATAGTAGTAGCGATGTGGGGGGCCGGGGGTTTAGGGGTTAATAGTTTTATTATAGTAGTAGTGATGTGGGGGCCCAGCGATTTAGGGGTTAATAGCTTTATTATAGTAGTAGCAATGTGGGGGGGGGCTCAGCGGTTTAGGGGTTAATAGCTTTATTATAGTAGTAGCGATGTGGGTGGCCGACGGTTTAGGGGTTAATAGTTTTATTATAGTAGTAGCGATGTGGGGGGTGGCAGTTTAGGGGCTAATAGTTTTATTTAGTGTCAGCGATGTCAGGGGGCAGCAGATTAGGGGTATTTAGACTAGGGGTTTATGTTAGGGTGTTAGGTTTTTACATAACTTTCTTTTCCCCATAGATATCAATGGGGATTGCGTTATGGAGATCTCCATTTCGCAACCACAGTTGTTAGTTTTTTTTCTAACACTTTCTCTCCATTAATGTCTATGGGGGAAAATGTGCACGAGCATGTAAAGTAAGGCCTTGGGTATTATGTGGTATGGAGCTTATCACACCATATCGCTCAACAAAAGAAGGTTTTTCAGTAACTTGTAATGGCCAATATTTTGCAAATAAACAAAAAATGCTTAAAATTAAATGTGCAGCTTAAAGGGTCACTAAACCAAAAAATTTTCTTTTCATATTCAGATAGAGAATACAATTTTAAACAACTTTCCAATGTACTTCTATTATCTAATTTGCTTCATTTTTTAGATATCCTTTGTTGAAGAAAGACCAATGCACATGGGAGAGCCAATCAAACAAGTCATCTATGTGCAGAAACCTATCAGCAGCGACTGAGCCTATCTAGATATGCTTTTCAACAAAGATTATCAAGAGAATGAAGCAAATTAGATAATAGAAGTAAATTAGAAAGTTGTTTAAAACTGCATGCTCTTTCTAAATCATGAAAGAAAAAAATTGGGTTTCATGTCCCTTTAAGCTGTTATAACAAAGGAAAGATATCCCATGGTAAGTAATGTGATGCTATTTTTTACTATCAGCAGCTGCAGGGCTTTGTTGAATATCCGTCTACTGTATATTATCTTGCTATAGTGGCTATTAACGTCTTTACTGCCAGAAGGGTCTGAATCACATTGCTGTGTATAGCACAAAGTGTTTAAAACCCCTCTGGCAGCAAGGAGGTCATAGCTGTCAAATTCAGTGGATGCAGTCAGGACGCAGGGTAGAGCACACGGAAAATAATCAGTAAGCATACTGCAGTCTACCGTTCCCTGCTACAGAGCAGAAACCAAAACCTCTGCTGTCTTTGCTTTCATCGACAGCTTCTGGATCCAACAATCCTTTTAAATGTAAGTAGACTCTCTTCAGCCTTTGTGCTCATTTCTTTTTGGATGAGTTTATTTTTTCCTGTCTGCAAAATTATTGAATGGGAAAATAAGGGGAGAACTGGAACATTTTCCATTACATAAATCCCAGCAGTTCTGTTTTTGTGGTGTAATAAATTGCCATACAGCTGTTTCCAATGTCAGGGAGGAAGGGATACATTGCAGTTATGATGTATTGTTTTGTACATATGTTGCTGCAGATTTTTACAGATGATTCATTATAGTCACAATAACCTGATGTTGGTATATTTGTTTGATGTCTATATCATATTATTCTTTTCTTTATAAAATGTATAAGAAAATATATTTTGTTATATCATGCAACGAGTGTTGTGGGTGGTGAACAGATACTAATGTATTTTATGATTTATTTTGAACACTGTATGTAATGGCTTAAAAGCATCTGTGACTTTTAGCTGCAGTAATCAGCGTATGCAATAGTAATACATTGTGTATATTTGAGGTATTAAAAAACTGTGTTTATTAAAGCTATGGGACTGCATTACATTAATCACTGCTCAGCCTTTAGCCAAGAGGTACATACTGGTTTCAGTTTGGAGGTATCTTTAAGCCAAATCAAGTGGAGCCGCTTGCACATTGCCAATGTGAATGCCCAAGAGAGCAGTCTTTCAGGGTAGGAAATGTACTGGCAAACAATCTGGCATTTGGAATTCTTATAACAAACATGCCTGTGGGCATAGCATCACTGTCATAGAAAGATGAACCATTGTAGTCTAACAATCTATTTTGGATTTCACCTTACTCTGCGTTGTCCTCAGATGGATTTTATTGGTATATTTGCTACTAAATTATCAATATTTTTATATCAGGTTATTGTGTTTATATTTAGAATGTTGGGTTATTCACTTTTTCTAGAATACGGGCTGCAGACAGCCTAAACCAACCATGCTCTGCAATATTATTGCTTAATTTACTACAGATAGAAGACAATGTTCTTTTCCAAAATTGGGTAAAGGGTGATTTTATGGAAAATTGTAGTTTATAAAATATGATTTGAAATGCTAAATTCAAATAGAACAGCAACATTTATAAGGGTTAAAACATTAAACCTACCATTAGGCTTTACAATTATTACTAATTCATGAGCTCTATCTAAGAGTAACAGCAGCCCATAATTAAGAGATTAGGAAATGCACTTAAGTTTCTGATTGTTTAGAATTACTTTATAAAACCAAACTTCCTTAATTTGGCAGTTTTCTTTGGTTTACAAAGTAAGAATATATATCTGTTGGGTATACTTTATAATATTCTTTAGAAAATAGCTGACATGTCTTCTGCAAAGTAAGTGGAATAAGGACAACCACCAATCAGCAAGCTCTACCGAGGTGCTGAACCAAAAATGGGCTGGCTCCTAAACTTACATTCAAATAAAGATACCAAGAGAATGAAGACAATTTGATAATAGGATTAAATTAGAAAGTTATTTACAATTGCCTATCTGAATCATGAAAATTTAATTTTGACCAGACCATTCCTTTAAAAAAAATTATTGTGTATACTGATGTTTCTAGATATCACCCATGATTTGTGCTATAGGTGAAGTGGTCCCTAGTTGTTCAATATTAAGAATTTTTGAAAGTTTTAAAATATAGACATATAAGTTATCATAGTGTAATACACATAAACATTGATGACATATGTTTATAGCACCTGGGTAAACATCATATAATGATAATATATAATGATTATATATAATGTTGAAATATTTAGGTTGTTATCTACATAAAAAAATCAGGGGCATATGACATTAAAAATAAAATTAGCAGAGAATGTCACAAAGCAAATAAAAAAGGTTTGACACATTTGTAATCAATTACAAAAGCTTTTAGAGGCAAAATCAATATGCACATCATACAGATGAATGCAGGTTATTATGTTGAAAAATATATAAATGTTCTTGTTTGGGCATTTGACAGTGTTGTCATTTAAATCTAGCTGTTAATGTGTGTTTATTTTATTAGAGCAGTTTTTCAGCACAGTACCCTGAGCCCTATATGCTGAAACAGGAAAAATCTGCTGCAATAACATTAAAATCCAAGAAAAATAAATATACATTAAAGAAAATAGATGCACAAAAAAGAACTATACATCACTAATTACTATTTGCAGAGCTATAAACATTTAAACACACAGAAGGAACATATAATAAAACACAAGTTTACCTCTAGTCCAATGTTTTATTTTCTTAATTTATATAGTCCTAAGTCAAGTTCATTGGAATTTTTAAGGAATGCAAACCCCAGGATCTAGACATTATTTACATGAGTGTAAATATACCTATAACCTTTTTCTAGCTCCTAACCTGTTCTTCTTCTATCTGATTACCTACCTCCTACATGAATTTGGAAACATAGAGAAATCCAGATTCATTAAAGGGACAGTCTAGTCCAAATGACATTTTCATGATTCAGATAGAGCATGTTATTTTAAACAGCTTTGAAATTTACTTTCATCACTAATTTTGCGTTGTTCTCTTGGTAGTCTTAGTTGAAAGCTAAACCTAGGTAGGCTCATATGCTAATTTCTTAGGCCTTGAAGACCGCCTCTCATATGAACACATTTTGACAGTTTTTCACCACTAGAGGGCATTAGTTCATGTTCACTAGAGGGCATTAGTTCAAGTTCATGTATGTCATATAGATATAGATTGTGCTCAAGCACGTCAAGTTACCTAGGAGCCAGCACTGATGGACTAAAATGAAAATCTGTCAAAAGAACTGAAATAAGGGGGCAGTTTGCAGAGGCTTAGATGCAAGGTAAAAAGTGTATTAATATAACTGTGTTGGTTATGCAAAACTGGGGAATAGGTAATAAAGGCATTATCTCTCTTTTTAAACAATACTGTTCCTTTAAGAAACATGTAAACAGCTAAGGCAATAGAGGTTCCTAGTTTTTAGTGTCAGTAACAGAGGTGTAACTAGAACATACTGGGCAAAGTCTGCGGCTGGGCCCCCATCATTTAAACAGCACCCCTTTCAAATCATAGCTAATTATATATATATATATATATATATATATATATATATATTCACACACACACATAAACATATATATACAGTATATAAAAACTACAGCACTAAGAGTAACACTTACCACAGCAAATTGTGGAACGTTAATTAACACTCCCGCAAGAGTATTAACTGTGCTACAAATAAGCTTTTTGCGCACATCAGGGTGCGCTCATGAGTTGAAGGTAAACAGTTTTTGCTTGTGCACTAACCCGACGAGCGCAAAAAGCCGACTTAGAATGTTGTGTATTTGTTTAAGTATTCCCCCATAGAAGTCAATAAAAAAAAAGTGAAAAAAACACTCTCTCGCACAAACCTGATTGCATATTCTCATGTGCGCTAGCCCAAGATTAAAATATAAATATTTCACATTCCAATTTTCTTCACATAGAAGAATATGTTCTATTTATTCTTAAATAAATATTTCTAAATATATCTGGTGTTTTTTTGGTACAATATATACCTATTTATATATACATGATTATATATGGGTATAGATATATACAGATATATATATATATATATATATATATATATATATATATATATATAGGACTATCTATTTATAAATAAGGTACTTAGAATATATTCTGCTATGTGCAGAACATTGGAATGTTCCTGCGTGATGATTACAAGTTCTATTTAATGCATGATGACTGCACCTATATGATGTGGATAAAGGCGGGTGATACCTGTTGTGGATCACTGACCCATTGGTTTAAAGGCTACAGTGAGGAGCTTCATTCTAACATCTGTTAAATCTATACCAATACTCACGGCACATTTTTAGAGGACATTTTCACCTCGTAGTTCTGTGTGACCTGAAGTACAATGAAAAGCTGCGATCTTGCTGCACGCAATCATCAGCAGCTACACAGACACAGGGCTGTAAGTAATTTTGTTGTTCCTTCCATTGTTATATGGAACTGTTTCTTGTATACCTTACCTATCTCAAGTTCAGCTGACTTGGCTATTCCTTATGTGGGACTATCCGTTATGCCATATATGGAACATATACTGGAAAAGGTGTTTCCATCTTAATAGGAGGAGAGTCCACTGCTTCATTCATTACTTGTGGGAATTAAGAACCAGGAGGAGGCAAAGACACCCCAGCCAAAGGCTTAAATACCTCCCCCACTCCCCTCATCCCCCAGTCATTCTTTGCCTTTCGTCACAGGAGGTTGGCAGAGAAGTGTCGGAAGATTCAGAGTAATCTCTTTTGGAGGGTAGTACTCTTTGCAATGGGACTGGAGTTTTAAGTAGTCCTGTCAGCCTCTCAGTTAGAGCATGGGTGAAAGTTAGAGTCCGGAGATGCAGGGAGAGTCTTTCTGTGAAACCATACCGACTCAGGTTAACAGCTCCATAAGCAATCAGCGTTGACGAGTTTCGCTGCCTGCTTTCTGCTCTCAAGTCCATGTCAGGAGTGATGCTACTAACCTGTCACACTTAGATGTCACGGCATAGATTCTGGTAAGATCATTTCATATTTTATACATGTATGACAACGCTAGAAGACAGACAGGGTCACAGTGTGACTCCATTATATCTGTATAGAATCAAGGGTTAATATCTCCTGAGATGGATTATTGAACGGGGGGAATAATTTTATATGTTTATTTGATTTTATGCTGCTTTTATGTGTGAGATGTTATGGGCTCATAGGCTGTTATGGAATATACAGGTTTCACTTTCACTTTGGAAGCCATGCAGCTTACAAGCTTGGCTCTCTTTTTCTCATAGCAGGGATGGTCCTGCATTGTGCACCATGTGATTCTTTCCCTCTTTTCTGACCGGGTGTCTGTCAGAGAGGAGTCCTAACTCTCTGTGCTGTCTGGGTCATGGGAGGTGGTGAGTGCCCCAGCCATTGGGATATAAAGGTGAAGTTTTTTTTGAATAAAATAATGTTTTATTTCTATAGTTCTCCGGTTATTGCACTAGCGATGGAGGATTCTTTTACTTAGAGGGCACTCCCTCTATTCCTAAAGAGCAATTCCTGTTTATACAGGGAGTGCAGAATTATTAGGCAAGTTGTATTTTTGAGGATTAATTTTATTATTGAACAACAACCATGTTCTCAATGAACACAAAAAACTCATTAATATCAAAGCTGAATATTTTTGGAAGTAGTTTTTAGTTTGTTTTTAGTTTTAGCTAGGGGGATATCTGTGTGTGCAGGTGACTATTACTGTGCATAATTATTAGGCAACTTAACAAAAAACAAATATATACCCATTTCAATTATTTATTTTTACCAGTGAAACCAATATAACATCTCAACATTCACAAATATACATTTCTGACATTCAAAAACAAAACAAAAACAAATCAGTGACCAATATAGCCACCTTTCTTTGCAAGGACACTCAAAAGCCTGCCATCCATGGATTCTGTCAGTGTTATGATCTGTTCACCATCAACATTGCGTGCAGCAGCAACCACAGCCTCCCAGACACTGTTCAGAGAGGTGTACTGTTTTCCCTCCTTGTAAATCTCACATTTGATGATGGACCACAGGTTCTCAATGGGGTTCAGATCAGGTGAACAAGGAGGCCATGTCATTAGATTTTCTTCTTTTATACCCTTTCTTGCCAGCCACGCTGTGCAGTAATTGGACGCGTGTGATGGAGCATTGTCCTGCATGAAAATCATGTTTTTCTTGAAGGATGCAGACTTCTTCCTGTACCACTGCTTGAAGAAGGTGTCTTCCAGAAACTGGCAGTAGGACTGGGAGTTGAGCTTGACTCCATCCTCAACCCGAAAAGGCCCCACAAGCTCATCTTTGATGATACCAGCCCAAACCAGTACTCCACCTCCACCTTGCTGGCGTCTGAGTCGGACTGGAGCTCTCTGCCCTTTACCAATCCAGCCACGGGCCCATCCATCTGGCCCATCAAGACTCACTCTCATTTCATCAGTCCATAAAACCTTAGAAAAATCAGTCTTGAGATATTTCTTGGCCCAGTCTTGACGTTTCAGCTTGTTTCTTGTTCAGTGGTGGTCGTCTTTCAGCCTTTCTTACCTTGGCCATGTCTCTGAGTATTGCACACCTTGTGCTTTTGGGCACTCCAGTGATGTTGCAGCTCTGAAATATGGCCAAACTGGTGGCAAGTGGCATCTTGGCAGCTGCACGCTTGACTTTTCTCAGTTCATGGGCAGTTATTTTACGCCTAGGTTTTTCCACATGCTTCTTGCGACCCTGTTGACTATTTTGAATTAAACGCTTGATTGTTCAATGATCACGCTTCAGAAGCTTTGCAATTTTAAGAGTGCTGCATCCCTCTGCAAGATATCTCACTATTTTTGACTTTTCTGAGCCTGTCAAGTCCTTCTTTTGACCCATTTTGCCAAAGGAAAGGAAGTTGCCTAATAATTATGTACACCTGATATAGGGTGTTGATGTCATTAGACCACACCCCTTCTCATTACAGAGATGCACATCACCTAATATGCTTAATTGGTAGTAGGCTTTCGAGCCTATACAGCTTGGAGTAAGACAACATGCATAAAGAGGATGATGTGGTCAAAATACTCATTTGCCTAATAATTCTGCACTCCCTGTATTGTGAGGAGGCCTTAGTACCGCCCCCTCAATTATGTTCCATATGCCTTGATAATGTGATAATATCAAACATGTTTGATACCACAGAGCCGTCCACCTCTGAGGAGTTGTCGTCCAGTGAGGTGCGTACGCTACATGCTTATCTCTCTATACATGCAGTTTCCCATAGCATTGCTGATCCTCCATCTGGAGGGGGCCTTTTTTTCATCAGACGTTACTGCGCAGCTCAGACGGCGGTGTCTGCAGCCTTTAATGCTTTACCTCACCCTGCTAAGCGCAAGCGAAAGGTTACATATTGCTTCCTTCCTAGAGTACATCAGATCATTTATTGGATTTAACTTTAACTAGGGTTATCAGAGGATGACGTTCCTTCTGAGACTTCAGAGTATGAACATTCTGGGTCGGAGTCTGCTGCCTCTAAACCTCCGGCTGTGGAGGAACCAGACTTTAGTTTTAGGAATTTGCGCTTTCCTCTAAAGGAAGTTTTTTTGGCAAAATTTAGTGGTTCCAGAGGCCAAATTGCCTGAAGAACCTTTGATTCCTAAATTGGATAGAGTTTGAGGACAGGGTGGTACCTTATCCTTCCCTGCTCCTGTTAGATGGCGAACACTATTAAGAATGAATAGTACTGGATTGTTCCTCTCTTCTCCCTTTAACAAATCGTTCCCGGGCCTGGACTCTCAATGGAGTTGTGAGGTTCCGTCCCTAAAGGGGATGGCGCTATCTTCCCCTTGCTAAACGTATTACTATACCATTTAAGGATAGCTCTTCATTTTAAGAGCCCATGGATAAAGGATGGGAACTCTGTTAAGAAAGTTGTTTCAACATACGGGATATTTGTTTCAACCGGAGGCGGCCGTTGCCGCGGTTGCTGGAGAAACTACCTTCTGGTGTGACATCTTATAGGATTTATCGGGGTGGAGAGGTCCCCTCAACGTTACTCAGGAAAGATTTAAGGCCTTGAGGGTTGCTAATTCTTTTATCTGTGTTGCTATTAGGCAGATTATTCGCCTAAATGCTAAGACTTCAGCTTTTTCTGTTCAGACCCGTCGGGCTCTGGCTGAAGTCATGGTCTGCGGATATGACTTCTAAGTCTAGACTTCTTTCCCTCCCCTTTAAGGGAATGATTTTGTTTGGTCCAGGCCTGGACTCCATTATCTCCACAGTCAAAGGGGGCAAGGGTGCCCTTCTACCGCAAGAGAATATGAACAGGTCTAAGGGACAATTTTCATTCTTTTAGTTTTGATAAAGCCCATGTCAGCAGTCCTCCGCTAAGCCTTGAAAGCCGGCTCAGTCCTGGAATAAATACAAGCAGAGCAAGAAGCCCGCAGAGTCTAAGTCTGCATGAACGGGCAGTCCCCGGTCCTCTTCTGGATCGTATAGGGGCAGACTGTTGATCTTTTCAGTCGCTTGGTTCAGGGACTTGCAGGATCCATGGGTCCTGGAGGTCATAGCTCAGGGTTACAAGATAGGTTTCAAGTCTCAGCCACCCAAGGACAGTTCCTCCTCTCTCTCCTGTCTTCCTGACCAGAAAGTAGGGAAGCCTTTTTGGGGTGCGTATGGGATCTGTCCTCTTAGGAGTTATTGTCCCGGTGCCTATCGCAGTGAAAGCTTTGGAATACTATTCAAACATTTTCGTAGTTCCAAAGAAGGAGGGAACTTTCTGTCTGATTTGGACCTGTAGTGCTTAAACAAGTTTTTAAATGTCCCCTCGTTCAAGAGGGAGACAATAGGTCTATTCTTCCCCTCATTCGAGAAGGGCAGTTCATGACCATGATAGATCTGTAGGATGCTCCCTTCACGTACCAATCCTCAAGGACCACTTCCAGTTCCTAAGGTTTGCGTTCCTGGACCAGCACTTCCAGTTTATTGATCTTCTGTTTGGTCTTGCTGGCTTAGTGGTGAGCATAGCTGCCTTCCAAGTAGTTGACCCGGGTTTGATTCCCAGCCAACGCAGCATTCTCCAAGAAGTTTTTCAGAGAGTGGACCATTTGGAATCTTTCCTCTGTCTTCTTCGATCCCATGTATGTAAGATAAATCTAGAGGGAGTTCTATTGTATCAAGTACCAGGGTAGCATTCTCGGGTACTATAATAGTCTCCATAGACATGAGAATATTTCTAACAGACCAGAGATGTTGCAGGCTAGCTTTGATATGTCTTGCCCTCCAGACCTCCTTAAGGCCACCTGTGGCTTGGTGTATGGAGGTGATTGGTCTCATGGTGTCCAGCATGGACATCATTTCTTTTGCCAGGTTTCACCTCAGACTGTTGCAACTGCGCATGCTGAAGCAGTGGAACGGCGATCATTCAGATCTGTCTCAGCAGATTTCTCTGGACAACCGATTGAGAGAATTGCTCTCTTGGTGTTTTTGTCCAGATCACTTGTCCCAAAGGATGTCGGTTTTGGGTGATTGTGACTACGGTTGCGAGTCTATCAGGATGGGGAGCTGTTTGGGGTGCCAGGAAGGCATAGGGCCTATGAACTCAGGAGGAAAAGCTCCTTTCTGATCGCATTTTGGATCTTTGGGTAATATACAATGCTCTGAAGGCTTGGCCTCTGCTGGGTTCGTTCCAGTTTATCAGATTCCAATCAGATAATATATCCTTGGTTAGTTACATCAACCATCAGGGGGAACGAGAAGCTCCCTAGCTATGAGGGAAGTATCTCGGATTCTGGAGTAGGCAGAGACCCACATTTGTTTGCTGTCAGTGATCCACATTCCGGGTGTGGACAACTGGGAAGCAGATTTCCTCAGCAGACAATACTTTAATCCGGGGGATTGGTCTCCCCATCTTGAGTGTTTGCGGAAATTTGCAAGAGGAATATCTTATGACATCTCATTACCAAGTTACCCAGATATGGGTCGAGATACAGGGATCCTCATGTGGATCTTTTACGGACTCTCCTCCCATTAAGATGGAAAACATAAATTATGCTTACCTGATAATTTAATTTCCATTTGTGGGAGAAGAGTCCACTGTTCCCGTCCGTTTCTCCGGGGGGGCAGACCTAAATTTAATATTATTCTTCTGGCACCATTTAAACCTTGATATTGTCCTTCTGTTCCTTGTTCCCTTGACAGAATGACAGGGGGATGAGGGGAGTGGGGGAGGTATTTAAGCTTTTGGCTGGGGTATCTTTGCCTCCTCCTGGTGGCCAGGTTCTTAATTCTCACAAGTAATGAATGAAGCAGTGGACTCTCCTCCCACAGATGGAACTGAAATTATCAGGTAAGCATAATTTATGTTTTTCCATCCAGATGGGACTTTTGTTATCACGTTTAATATATCTATGCTATATATGTTTTTTGTTGATCCTATGTTCCTGTATGCATAATTTATATGTCTAGGGTTATAATTTATATGTCAGGTCCTAACGCTGCTTTTTAACGCCCGCTGGTATTACGAGTCTTGCAGGTTTAGGGGCACTGCACACTTTTTTGGCCTTACCGCAAATCAACTTATGTAAATTTCGTAACGTCTTTTTTCAATGGGACTTGCATAGCGCCGGTATTAAGAGTTTGTCCTGGGAGGCCAAAAAGTGAGTAGTACACCCTCTACCTCCAAGATTCCTAACGCATTCTAAAGTCAGTAGTTATGAGTTTTACACTACAACGCTGTAGCATAAAACTCATAACTAAAGTGTTACAAAGTACACTAACACCCATAAACTACCTATTAACCCCTAAACCAAGGCCCTCCCACATCAGAAACACTAAAATAAAATTATTAACCCATAATCTGCTGCTCCGGACATCGCCGCCACTATAATAAACATATTAACCCCTAAACCGCCGCACTCCCACCTCGCAAACATTAGTTAAATATTATTAACCCCTAATCTGCCGTCCCTAACATTGCCACCACCTACATTATACTTATTAACCCCTAATCTGCTGCTCCGGACATCGCCGCCACCCACATTATACCTATTAACCGCTAATCTGCTGCCCCCAACATCGCCGCCACCTACCTACATTTATTAACCCCTAATCTGCCGCCCCCAATGTTGCCGCCACTATACTAAATGTATTAACCCCTAAACCTAAGTGTAACCCTAACCCTAACACCCACTAACTTAAATATAATTTAAATAAACCTAAATAAAACCTACAATTATTACCTGAATAATTCCTATTTAAAACTATAATACTTACCTGTAAAATAAACCCTAAGCTAGCTATAATATAACATTGTAGCTAGCTTAGGGTTTATTTTTATTTTACAGGCAAGTTTGTATTTATTTTAACTAGGTAGAATAGTTATTAAATATTTATTAACTATTTAATAACTACCTAGCTAAAATAAATACAAATTTACCTGTAAAATAAAACCTAAGTTACACTAACACCTAACACTACACTACAAGTAAATAACTTCCATAAATTAAATACAATTAAATAAAATTAGCTAAATTACAAAAACAAACATCCAAGCGGCAAGATGTCCTCAACGAAGCCGGCAGAAGTGGTCCTCCAGACGGGCAGAAGTCTTCATCCAGACGGCATCTTCTATCTTCATCTTTCCGACGTGGAACGGCTCCATCTTCAAGACATCCGGCGCGGAGCATCCTCTTCCAACGAAGTCTTCTTGCTGAATAAATATCTCTTTAAGTGACGTCATCCAAGATGGCGTCCCTTAGATTCCAATGTAGAAAAAATCAAATTGGCTGATGCAATCAGCCAATAGGATTGAACTTCAATCCTATTGGCTGATCCAATCAGCCAATAGGATTGAGCTTGCATTCTATTGGCTGTTCCAATCAGCCAATAGAATGCAAGCTCAATCCTATTGGCTGATTGCATCAGCCAATAGGATTTTTTCTACCTTAATTCCGATTGGCTGATAGAATTGTATCAGCCAATCGGAATTTAAGGGACGCCATCTTGGATAACGTCACTTTAAGAGATATTCATTCAGCAAGAAGACTTTGTTGGAAGAGGATGCTCCACGCCGGATGTCTTGAAGATGGAGCTGCTCCGCGTCGGAAGGATGAAGATAGAAGATGCCGTCTGGATGAAGACTTCTGCCCGTCTGGAGGACCACTTCTGCCCATCTGGAGGACCACTTCTGCCGGCTTTGTTGAGGACATCTTGCTGCTTGGATGAAGACTTCTCCCGGTAAGTGAATCTTCGGGGGTTAGTGTTAGGATTTTTTAAGGGTGTATTGGGTGGGTTTTATTTTTAGGTTAGGGCTTTGGGCAGCAATAGAGCTAAATGCCCTTTTAAGGGCAATGCCCATCCAAATGCCCTTTTCAGGGCAATGGGGAGCTTAGGTTTCATTAGTTAGGGTTTTATTTGGGGGGTTGGTTGTGTGGGTGGTGGGTTTTACTGTTGGGGGGTTGTTTGTATTTTTTTTTACAGGTAAAAGAGCTGATTTCTTTGGGGCAAAGGCCCTTTTAAGGGCTATTGGTAGTTTAGTTTAGGCTAGGGTTTTTTTTTATTTTGGGGGGGCTTTTTTATTTTGATAGGGCTTTTAGATTAGGTGTAATTAGTTTAAATATCTTGTAATTTGTTTTTTATTTTCTGTAATTTAGTGGGGGTTTTTTTTGTAATTTAACTAATTTTATTTAATTTATTTAATTGTATTTAATTTATGTAAGTTATTTAATTGTAGTGTAGTGTTAGGTGTTAGTGTAGCTTAGGTTAGATTTTATTTTACAGGTAAATTTGTATTTATTTTAGCTAGGTAGTTATTAAATAGTTAATAACTATTTAGTAACTATTCTACCTAGTTAAAATAAATACAAACTTGCCTGTAAAATAAAAATAAACCCTAAGCTAGCTACAATGTAACTATTAGTTATATTGTAGCTAGCTTAGGGTTTATTTTATAGGTAAGTATTTAGTTTTAAATAGGAATTATTTAGTTAATGATAGGAATTTTTATTTAGATTTATTTTAATTATATTTAAGTTAGGGGGTGTTAGGGTTAGACTTAGGTTTAGGGGTTAATACATTTAGAATAGTGGCGGCGACGTTGGGGGCAGCAGATTAGGGGTTAATAACATTATGTAGGTTGCGGCGACATTGGGGGAGGGAGATTAGGGGTTTATAAATATAATGTAGGTGTCGGCGATGTTGGGGGCAGCAGATTAGGGGTTCATAAGCATAATGTAGGTTGGCGGCGATGTCGGGGGCAGCAGATTAGGGGTTAATAAGTGTAAAATTAGGGGTGTTTAGACTCGGGGTTCATGTTAGGGTGTTAGGTGTAAACATAACTTTAGTTTCCCCATAGGAATCAATGGGGCTGCGTTACTGAGTTTTACGCTGCTTTTTTGCAGGTGTTAGACTTTTTCACAGCCGGCTCTCCCCATTGATGTCTATGGGGAAATCGCGCACGAGCCCGTACAACCAGCTCACCGCTGACTTAAGCAGCGCTGGTATTGGAGTGCAGTGTGGAGCTCAATTTTGCTTTAATAATAGATACCAGTGATTTGCAACCTTTTTTTTGCCGTGGCAAAAAATCCTGTGGCACACCACCATCCCAAAATTTTACAAAATCACACATTGTAGTCTAATACAGGATATATATACAATATATATATATATATATATATATATACACACTGTACTGTGCTGTCATGCCATGCCTCCTGCAAACTATACATGACATATTGACATTCATTCACAAACAATCATAATGATTGTCTGTGAATGAATGTCAATGTCATGGTTGTAAATGATGCCTGATGAGCCTTTCACATACCTCCCAATATTTCATAATTTGAAAGAGGGACACCCCCGCACTGTTGTCAGTCTGCCGCGGCACACCTGAGGATCTCTCACGGCACACTAGTGTGCCACGGCACACTGGTTGAAAAACACTGATATATACTATGTCATACAGTATTTGATGATTTAGGTGGTATGTTCTGTTGTGTGTTCCACTCTGTCTATTTTTTGCTGTTTGAGCAGTTTAAGAGTGCTGAATTCCCTCACTTTCAAGATCAGGCATTCTAGATCTTTGTTCTTTTTTCCTAATATCCTTTTTTATATCTGCACCACCACTTATCTATGGTCTAAATAACCACTAGGTTATAGGTGGCCTATATACAATTTTTCTCTTTATATATATATATATATATATATATATATATATATATATATATATTTATATATAGTATATATATATATATATATATATATATATATATACATATATACATGCATACATATCCATTTTTAGACATGTATATGTTTGTATCACAATGTTAAAGCCATTTGCCTACCTTTTTGTTTCTAACAGCTGAGACCTTATATCTTTGAGCCCTATTATTAGATAGTGTTATTATGAGTGTAACTGCACTCTGTCAGGGAATATATGAGTGGCATTATGTAATATATCTATTTACATACATACATATACGATGTAGAGAAATAATTAATTTGTATATGAAAGTCTGGTTAATGCAAGTTGCATTCAATTCTAAAATCAGACTTTTCAGCCCAGACCCCTCTCTACACTCAATATACAGACTGCACTTTGATGTATTTCTGAATAACTCAATTAAAATAATTGCCATGATGCTTACCTAATTCAGGATGCCCCCTGTAGACAACAGACATTCATTCTGAACTGATATTTTAATATACAAAAATTATCAGGGAATGTGGCCCTTATCATCAAAGTGTTAATTACCCTATGCTGAGTTCAAATACATGAAGCTCAGACCTACGTCTCTATGGAAAATAGCAGGAGAAACTTAAGGAAGAATATTTAACCCTGTGTAAGCTAAAATTTATATAAGAGTTTAAATCTTAAAATTTAAATATATATTAGATGTGTGTCTGCTGTATTGAGTGGATAACTGCATTGGTGAATTTAAAATGTTTAACTGTGTCAGAATAAAACAACATTTGTTTTTGTTTTTCAGAATATGGTGTGAAAATGAGGTTTTGAAATAAACATACTAGATAAATTGTCCTATGACTATAATCATAGATATGAGATCATATTCCTGTACCTTATTAAGGAATGACTTCAAATAATATATATATATATATATATATATATATATATATATATATATATATATATATATATATATATATATATATATTATTTAGTCAATAATAATGAAGTTAAATATATGTATATATCTATGGTAATATTGGTTCCAACACAATTCTATTGCAGGTATGTATGGAATATAGAGATATGCTCAAAAATGCAATGTAATACCTAGATATGGAATGATATGATTTATATCAAAATCAAATAATTGTATAACTAATTATCAACTGATATACAAATATACATATATCTATATTGAATTAAAACTACCAGTCCACTTATAGAAATATGACTTTTAAATATATCTTTTAAAATATTATAAGTAGGAAATATATATCATATGTGTATGTATATATATATATATATATATATATATATATATCAAAATAACAAGAGTATTGCATTGAGCAATGATACTTTTTTATTGGACTAACTATACATTTATAAGTTGACAAGCTTTCGGAAGAGTTCCTTCCTTTATCAAGTCTAAAGCAATACTCCATATATATATATATATATATATATATATATATATAGTCTAAGTGTACCCATGCTTAGTCTCAAAAATACACGCTCAGTTATATTAGATGAGCCATATACTGAACAGATAGTTTATTAATACTAGGAGATAATAAATATATTGAATATACATTCAATAAAATATATTTTTCTGTAGTAGTAGTAGTGCTAATGAAACTACATTCTGTTGCCTATTGTCCTTCCGGTGTTCAATACGAGAATTGCAACCAAAGAATATTTTATATTGTCAGGAGATTTAAAATTACCATATGCATTTCCAAGGGCCAATGAGAGATAAGCTCAGACTAAAAGGGCGTACCCGTGGGCGTTTCCGAACAACGTTCTGAATAGGACGTACCCACTGTAGGCTCCAGAAGAAACCTCTTTAATCCACTGATTTTGGAGAATTTAACGGCTATAATATTTCAATATCTTTAGGATTTGTGGTTGCCAATCATATGGTGGCTATATTTCTACTTTTGCTGGCTGTTTACATGACCCAAGAGCCTCAGACCGGACGACTAAGACCTAGGGCGATGGCCTATTAATAGGTAACGACTCCCCCCCGGCTCCTCCGGGTTATAAGTGCTGGCAACAGGTTTCTGCCTTACTGTTCTACACCACATCGCTAAGCAGAAAAAATAACTTACAACTTACAATCTTGCAAAAGACCGGGTCCTTAAATTGTCGCACATAAGATTGCTTTCAAGATGGCGACTACAGTGGAGATGAGCCGGGAGCAGGAGCTTGACCAGCGCTTTGCAAAACTGGAGAATCTACTCCTTAGAATCTATCACTGATCACTCCCACTGGACTGTACACAGAGCACCCTACCTCCGATAAACAACTCACCTATAGAAGAACCCACACGATCACCTACACCATACCCAAACAAAGATGGCGACTGGAGTGGGATAACGGCGGAGAGATCCCCCCAGCCTGCAGAGAATCCTCCGGCACAGCCACAGAAAAGAGGACTCCACACAACAACACAGGCCGTCGGGCCTATCCTTAACAGCAGGGAGGCAGTCATTGATGGCATCTTATTGCGGCCCACGCAGAACAGTCCCGGCATGGCTACAGGATTAACATACGCTATTCGACTATCCGGTAAGAGCACTTTTACCCCTCCAGCTGCCGGAAATCTGACCTTGACCGGTCCGGGCATTGAGAAGGCTTTTGTCACTGACATTAAAGAGATAACGCAGGCGCCAAGGTTTACCATTGTACAAGCATTGGCGGCACTTGGTGATACTGGGACAAACATAACCACCAAGCCTAATCAGAAGAGCCACGTAAGGTGTAATATACATCAGATAACAGCCTGGATGACTACTACCTTTGATCCTGGGCCGGGGGAGATTGTATATGAGAATTTATGTCCTTTTTTGAACTTAAAGGAGAGGGTTGAGTACGGGATAGACTGCATTTTTCTATGGCCACGCAAACTGAGCAGTCACAAAGAGACACTGCACTGTTCAACATGCCAGTAGACTCAGGGGGCTGACAACGAGCAAACAAGTGCTATAATAAAAGTATCTGTGTACTTTCCTGCTCAATGGAACCTACGTTAAGGCCCCTTAGTAATTCCCTGTTGTTTTGATCTGTTATCTCATGGTATTGTTAATATAATATAAGCTCCCCAAAATGTTTTAATGGTGTATGTACTTATAGCAAAATGGGGGTTGTCAATATTTCACTGATAGTCCAGCAAAAAGCCCATTTCCATAGTATACCCTGTAAGTAGAGACCTAATGTATTCTAAAACACACTATTTGACAGGGGAAGATATATCTGTATACATCTCATTTTTATCTACTAACAAGCTCTCTCGCCATTTATTAACATTACATGTGTGGGACGCAATCTGTTTATATTTTTGAAATGGCCCATGTTGGCATGGACCTGGTTTAGCTTTGTTTCTGTTTAATTTATAATGTTTTGCAATTAGTTTAAATAATCCCATTTTCAATCTGAAATATATTCTTACAGGTCCAAGAGTGACCTAAAAACTTGTTATATGGGACAAAAATGAGGACTGTTTCAACATTGCACGGTACTTGTACATGAATCAACATCTGCCTTACTTTGGTTTCTCCCTTTGTACTTGTTAGTGTATGAATATTTCCTCAATAAAAAAATTTATAAAAAAATTTATAAAAAAAAAAAAAAAAAAAAAAGGGCGTACCCAGAGAATTTCCATTAAGTGATTTAGAAATGAAGGTGGATTTTTGTGAGAGACAAAAATACCTATGCAAAGAAGGGAGAGGACACAAAAACACACTTTGGTTTGGAGCCTGGTTTGGAATAACTCTCTGTGTTTGTGATACCCTGTTTGCAAAAATACCTTCACGTATGACTTTGGAAAACTCTGATTGAAAAAGCTGAACTCTCATATTGGTTACTGGTAATGTATTAGTGGTTGTTTTATATTTTTAATGTTTTAAATCAAAAGTATTCTATAGCAATAGTTAAATTGTAGCTGTGATTTGTAAGTGTAATTTATAGTTATAATTTACATTTTAAAGACCTGTGTAGTCCATAAACAATTTTATTAGTGCTAAGTAAATTTATTATTTAGAGGAAAGGATTTAGTATTTTAAGGTTCATAGTTTAAACCGAAGGTACTCTGGTATTTATAACAATTGCATTTATTATTGTGGTTAAATCTCTGGTTGTTGTTAATTAAGCATTGTAAGTTAGTAATCCATATTTTGGCATTGGACTAGTGTTGTTGACTAATTACAAATAGTTATGTAAGTTTTTAATGGTAGTATTCGATAATTAATTCATTTTGAGTAAGGTAGATTTATAGATTATATTGTGTCCATAATACATAGGTACCAGACAATGTAATTGAATATTAATTAATATAGATATTTTTATAGCCTGCTTGATATAGGATATTGTAACAACTAGACATGTATATTTGGTCATAATCAATACACTATTTTCTGCATAAATATAATCAATGTGTTTATAGAGATTAACTGGTCACAATTCATGATTCATTTAATTTGAGATTAAGTATTGATTTTTAATAATAATTTTATTGTCAAATTTATAAATATCTTGACAGTGTTATTTTGGAGTACACTACAGAGATTTAACATCTCACTGGAGTGTATTTGCAAGATTCTGCTATATTGATTGTAGATATCGCTGACATTAATTTTATACTGCTATTAATTATTAATATTCATAATTACAATACATAACACGTTGGATGCAACTGCTGCTGATAAATACACAAACATTACTGGAGGACACTCCTGAGAGGTATCAACAATTGTGTAATGTATTTTTGATGTGTTTTGTGCAACTTTTTATTTTTGCAAAACAGTTAACCAGAGCTCTGAAGTCACGGTAATCATTCTAGAGTAAATTGCAATTGTGCTCAAGCAATCACATTTATTTTCAACTTGTAATACCAGCGGTAAGCCCGACGAGCGCAAACACTTGCGATAACCCCCTTATCCCTTGAACACAAATATTTGTGCTTCACTCATAATCAGGATCTTTATGTGCAGAGCTTTATTTTTCCCAGTGATTTTTTTTTTAGCTATTACAAGTTTAGTCTCTAGTGGTGATTAGAACAATTGCAACCCCGTGAACGAGCTGCTCTGAAATTCTTCTTGGGCCCTGTAGTAGTGGAGACCTCTGAAGTTACTCCCCTGGTCAGTAATAATATTAATACCTTAAAGGGACAGTCTAGTCAAAATGAAACTTTCATGATTCAGATAGGACAAGTAATTTTAATCAACTTTCCAATTCACTTTTATCATCAAATTTGCTTTGTTCTCTTGGTATTCTTAGTTTAAACTTACCCTAGGTAGGCTCATATTCTAATTTCTAATGAAGGCCACCTCTTATCTCAATGCATTTGACAGATTTTCACAGCTAGAGGGCGTTAGCACAATGTTATCTATATGGCACACATGAACTCACGCCCGTGGAGTTACTTATGAGTCAGCACTGATTGGCTAAAATGCAAGTCTGTCAAAATAACTGAAATAAGGGGACAATCTGCAGAGGCTTAGATACAAGGTATTCCCAGAGGTAAAAAGTATATTAATGTAACCATGTTGGTTATGCAAAACAGGGGAATGGGTAATAAGGGGAATATCTATCTTTTTAATCAATAAAAATTCTGGAGTAGACTGTCCCTTTAACTTCCAGGAAGGGCTATGAAGCAATGAGCAATAATTAACTGCATTCCAACCTGGTTGATAAAAAGTCCACTTTTCAGTACCTTTGATAAAGTATTAATAATGGTTCCTTATATACTGTCAGCACAACCGAGGAGTTATTAAGAAGAAAAAACAAACGGAACATCATAGACTGGCCTTGAAAATCCCCTATTTAAATCAAAATAAATTTGCATCATTAAAGAGGAGACTGAAATCAGAGACCCCCCAATGGAGTAAAGGCAAAATGTTTGGCCAGTGTCCTCCTTGTCATGTATATAATACTTAATACTTATAATACTTATAATACTTATATATAATATTTCTTATATTTATCCAGCCATTTACATTTTTTAAGTATATATCATCAGCAATGCTGCTTCCTTATGGCAGACATAGGTGATAACCTTAAAACACCCCTGCAGAACAGAAGCAAAGTTCCACTGCAGCATGGTACAGAAATGTTTTTTGTTTAGTTTTTTAATCTGTTTATTAATGTCCCTGAATTTCCAAGAGAGCCTATGTGAGAGGAGGGAAACTTTGCTTAGACAACAAAAGTGCATTTTTGTTGTTTTATTAATACCCTTGGCTTGATGTAGCCAACAGGAAAAGGGGATGAAGAACTATGTGTTTGTTTTTTTATTTGGCACTATATCACTGACAGACTTCATAAGAGGAACAATGTAACAGGGCTTTAAATAACAGCTCAATGATTCAACATTTTCAACAGGCTTGTCTGACTAATGTTTAGAACAAAAATGTTCTTAAATCTTATTAGGATAATAAATCCCTACCTACAGATAATAGAACAAAACAATTACACGTTAAAACCAAATAGTGTTTAATAATAGATGCATTTAATAATATTGCAATACAATACATTAAACAATCACAATATTTAGTGTTATTTAAAGGGACAGTAAAACCAAAAATTGTTATTGTTGCTTTTTACTACCCATTCCCTAGCTTTGCACAACCAACATTGTTATATTAATATACTTTATAACATTTATACCTCTAAATGTCTGTCTGTTTCTAAGCCACTACAGACAGTCTCTTATCACATGCTTTTTTTATTGACTTTTCACAACAAGAGACTGCTAGTCCATGTGGGCCATATAGATAACATAATGCTCTCTCCCATGAAGTTGTGACTGACACTGCACTAACTGGCTAAAATGCAAGTCAATAGATAATAAATAAATAGCCATGTGATCAGGGGGCTGTCAAAAGAGGCTTAGATACAAGGTAATCACAGAAGTTAAAAGTATATTAATATAACCATGCTGGCTGTGCAAAACTGGGGAATGGGTAATAAAGGGATTTGCTATCTTTTTAAACAATAACAATTTTGGAGTTGTCTGTCCCTTTAAGAACAGTGAAATGGCCAAGCATGACATATCTATGTTAAAGGGACACTGAACCCAAATTTTTTCTTTTGTGATTCAGATAGAGCATGACATTTTAAGCAACTATCTAATTTACTCCTATTATCAAATTTTCTTCATTCTCTTGGTATCTTTATTTGAAATGCAAGAATGTAAGTTTAGATGCCGGCCCATTTTTGGTGAACAACCTGGGTTGTTCTTGCTGATTGGTGGATAAATTCATCCACCAATAAAAAAGTGCTGTCCAGAGTCTGAACCCAAAAAAAAAGCTTAGATGCATTCTTTTTCAAATAAAGATAGCAAAAGAACAAAGACAACTTGATAATAGGAGTAAATTAGAAAGTTGCTTAAAATTGCATGCTCTATTTTTTTTTATTATTTTTTTTTTTCTCTTTTCTTTCTTCTCTCTTTCTTCCTTATGGGTTTTGGTTAAGATTGTTTTAGTTGACTCAGGTGGTCTCGTTTATTGAATCTCAAATTGGTTTGTTTTATATTACTTAGTAAGTAATCGAGACAACTGGGATTTTTGGTTATATAAAATGATAAAATAGCAGATGGAAGTCAAAAGGCAAGAACTGATTGCCTAAGAAATGATAACAAATATATACGTTGTCTTGATTTTTGTTCTTGTCTGGATTTTTGGAATGTATTTAATTTCTCTGCTTATACTATAAATAAAATTAAAAAAAAATAAAAAATTGCATGCTCTATCTGAATCACGAAAGAAAAATTTTGGGTTTAGTGTCCCTTTAAGGAATGTGCTTTGTAAAGAGGGTTGTAAAATATATCTCGGTGGGTGGACAAAATCTGTGCACTGATTCAGTGCATCTACTATAAAAATACATATAGGTATGGCACAGATTATAGGGTCAATTTATTATTGTGCGGACAGACATGAAACAATGTATCATGTCCGCCGCACATCGATAAATGCCACTAGCAGGAGGTGTCAATCAACCCGATCGTATTCAATCGGGCTGATTATTGTTTGCCACCTCAGAGGTGGCGGACGAGTTAAGGAGCAGCGGTCTTAGAACCGCTGCTTCTTAACTTCCACTTCAGGCGGAACTGAAGCGGAGTGGGTCAGAAGCAGCATCCGCTGCTCCATAAATTGACCCCCATGCCTTTGATTTAAACATATCAAAGGTTCGAATAGAAGAGTCACACTGCTCCTCTTCTTTTCTTTTTGAACCTGTGATATGTTTATAGTATAATCTGTTCCATACCTATATGTTTTTATAGTACATGCAGCACAGGAACATCCAGATTTGTTAAGTAATTGACCAGTTGTACTGCGAAAGTGTTAGATAGGCCTTTTGGCTAATCAGTCAGCAATAGGAAACTTTTGTACTCACAGAACACTGGTCAATGGGGATAGTTACCCGCTATTTGTGCTGATCTAGTTCCTCTACTGTATTAGGGTTCTACATTGTCTCTGGCTCTAAGGGGGGTAGTGACATGTTTATGTTTTTTAAATTCTTTTTAACATGTTTTACTGATCCAATAAAGGTTAAGTTTTAATTTTTACCACAACTAATAAGGTATACCAAAGCGCCAACTATACGAAGGCTGGGTCTGGACCTAATGCAATATTGTCAAACGATTACAATAAACAGTCATGAATAGAGATGACTATGAAGCAGAGAACAGACGTATCCTAAGTGACAACAACACCTATTATAAATTATCAAAAAATCCAGTGGACACATTTAAAGAAGAACTGGTAACACTGCTGAAGAGGGCCAAGGAAGAAGGAATATTGAATGACAAAGAATACAACTATTTGAATGTACATCATCCAATAACTCCAGTGTTATATCACCTTCCAAAGATCCATAAATCCCTCCAAAATCCGCCAGGAAGGCCAATAATTTCCGGGATAGGTTCATTAAGTAGCAACCTATCTGAATATGTGGATAAACATCTGCAAAAACACGTGAGGCAACTCCCCTCCTTCTTGAGAGATTAGACTCAGATACTTAATCTCCTGGAAGAGCTGACATGGGAAAAGGATTATATCCTGGCGACTTGTGACGTGACAGCATTGTACACGAGCATCCCGCATGAAGAGGGACTGGAAGCAGTGAAATTCTACCTCGAAAAAGATCCGGAAATTCCATCCGAACAGATTGAATTCATTTTGGATAGTATTCATTATATTCTAAATCACAACTACTTCTGCCATGATGGCAAATTCTACCGACAAATTTGTGGGACGGCGATTGGGACCAGGTTCGCGCCGAGCTACGCCAATCTGTATATGGGCAAATGGGAGGAAATATTTTGGGACTCCTGCCCAGCCGGCGCGGGCCTGGTCCTCTATCGTCGATACATAGATGATATAATCATAGTTTGGAAAGGGTCACAGGCAGACTTGGAATACACCTTTGAAGTGATGAATAAGAATACGGCCAATCTAAGATTCACATATGAATGGAGTCACACGACTCTCACATTCTTGGATCTGAACATAGAAGTGAAAGGAGGGAAATTAGAAACATCCACCCATTTTAAAAAGGTGGACAGTAATAATTATGTCCACAAAACAAGCTGCCATCACAATACATGGAAGAATAATATTCCAAAAGGACAGCTTTTACGTATGAGAAAAAATTGTTCTGATCCATCAAAATGGGAAGAACAGGCGCAAATAATAAAACAAAAATTTGTGGAGAGGGGTTATGAAGAAGAGATGTTGGACCAAAGAATTGATGAGGTAAGACAGATAGAAAGAAGAACACTCACCAACTATAAGGAGAGGAATAAGGGGAACAAAGATGAAGAAACTCTCAACATCCCTTTAATTACAGAGTATAGTGCAAACAGTAAGATCATAGAAAAGATCTTCCGGAAACACTGGGCACCACTTAAAGACGATGACATACTGGGAGAAAAATTATCTCAGGTACCAAAGTTTGTATATCGAAAAACGAACAACTTAAAGAATAAACTGGCACCAAGCATACAGAAGAAAAATCCTCCAGGAATACAAGACGTCTTTGGGAAAAAGGTTAAGGGCTTCTTCCCCTGTCACACTTGCAAAGCATGCAAATGTGGAGTAAAAACGGATGAATTTCACTCCAACAATACCAGAGAAAAATACAAAATTGGAAACCTGATCCGTTGCCAAGATAAGGGAGTGGTCTATTTACTCCAATGTCCATGTGACCTCCAATACATAGGACAGACATCCAGGCCATTGCGAGATAGGATACGTGAGCATATCCTGCAAATTGAAAAACGCAATATGGATACCCCACTGTATAAACATTTCTCTATGAAACATCAAGGGAATATTAATACACTTAAATATATGGGGATTCAAAAAGTAACTAAGAACTGGAGAGGAGGCAATTACGAAAAGAAGTTACTAACGGCAGAATCCAAATGGATATTTTATTTAGACTGCTTATATCCCAGAGGGTTAAACAACAAAGAGGATCTATCTCACCTTTTAAACCTTAACTAAACTAACTATAATGAGATATAAAGGAAAAATCTCAAAAGCAACCCAGAGAAACTATGGGAATATGTTTAATTTTACTAATCCCATGAGAAGTGCCTCTTTTGGCGAAGAACAGTATAATACTGTGTTTGCTTTTATGAATACACGGGTTGTGAAACATGATAGCAAGTATCAAAATCAACGATCTTCTAAAAAAACTAAATTCCCCTAACTGTGTATGAATACCTCCTGCTATATCCACCTCTCTCTGCATATATGACAAATTTTAAACGTATACCCATATATGGGCATCTTCTGGTTGCATTATGGCTCTATTCCTAATACTCTAGCACTGCTAGCTACATACCCCTCTATAAACTTTGTGATTTAGATAGATTTTCACAAGGTTAGTACCTAAAACATATTTGATGTTCATATTTAAAGAAGACAGCAATTCAATCATTCATATATATAAACAGACATAATACTCTGGATATATAGTACATAAACAGGAACAAATATAATTATAAATTATAATTAAAAAAGAAAAAGGTTTTGGGTGAACTAGGTTAACCCACAGATGCTTTACACTCGTCACTAGGGTACGCTATATGCCACACACCAATGAGTTTGTAATGATAGGTGTCTATTCTAAATTTGAAAAAAGATTTGAGGATAGTTTATCTGATAGTTTTTCTATGATTACATAACGCATTAATCAGGGCTAATATCTCTCCAGATAAGACACTACTAGTATAGAGGTCACTTTCCCACTCAATTGGATATTTATGCTAAACAAATAAAGGTTGTTTAATATTTCTACACCACCATCTGGTTCCCATACGTTTCTGTTCCACTTAAAACCTATTGAGGTTTCACCTTGTTTGTATAAAAAACAAAAAAACAAAAAAAAAACATTTCTCTTTATTCTGGATAATAATTCACACCTCAGCACAGACATAGCACTATAGCAAAATCCAGTATATAGAAGACAACAATATAACACCATTAGGAATATTGTAAGGGATATATAATCAGCATAGATTGTGTAATAAGTAAAAGATGAAACTAGCAAGTCCGTCCTTTATATAGAATATGTCTTGTTTCCGCTTTTTATTCTCTTAGATTAGCAAGCATATGTAAAAATTGGCATCTAGAAATGACATCTAAAAATGACACCTTAACATATACGCTAAAATGGCTTTATTATGACAGATAAGGGAATGTTTTAACAACATTCCAACTACTATCCAATGAAATTGAGCCTATTATACACACCCCTGCCCCATCCAATAGAAACCAAGCCCCTACTGAGATTATACCCAATAGAAACAGCTGAAAAACGGCTTGGAGATGACAGTAAACTCTCTTTCTGATCAGATCATGATGAGAAATAGGGCTAATACAGAAATGTCTACAGCCACACTGCCTTGAATGCACCTGATCCCATCTGCTCTTGGAAGTTAAGCAGGGCCAGGCCTGGTCAGTACCTGGATGGGAGACCGCCTGGGAACACCAGGTGCGGTAGGAAGAAAAAAAAAGAAAAAAAAAATTAAATAATAGGTATGAAGTCATAACTAAAAAGGCTGGGTTTGTATATATATTTTTCCAAATCTGGAACACTGTATTCTAACATAGGAATTTTTGTATTTTCTCTGAATAAAACTGATCAGCTGCAGACAGAGCTTGACAGAATAAGGATACCATCTAAATGTATTATAATGGATTTTTTAATCACAAATTTTTAAACTATAAACTGTATATTTTAAACACACATTTAAGGTCAGTAAAACAGGAAGTGCTTAACAAACACTTCCTGTTCCACAATTTTATGGCCAGCAATCAGTCTGGTATAAAAAGACCACTACTAACACCATAAAACCAGTCTTGATAAAGGTCTCTTTGTGACCGAAACGCGTCGACTGGTAAGCACAATTTCATTTTCTATTGATCTAAAAACAATCTACACCATCATATCTTTCTTTTACAGAAGGATCATCCAGGGATTATAACAAAATATTTGCCAAGAAGATAGAATTTTGGGTTGGAAAACGGCTAGCAAGTACTGACACTGCTATTCAGTATAAAACACTTGGAAAATCACCATAACTATTGCTGTTAGGATTCACAACACTTTAAGGATTATTGTTTTTTCTTAAAGAGACACACTACTTATTATAATTTATTGTTGGATTATTTTTTCTATTAAGTTTTCACTGTTGGACTATTTTTTGGACTATTTACATTTATATAAGTTACTATTGGAACACACCACAATGTTTTTGTAAATTTTTGGTTTTTCATTTTTCACAATCTTTGTTCTTAATTCACGTTTTTTGAAGATCAACCTATTTTTTTACCATTAATATCTTTTGTACACTAATTTTTGCACACAACTTTTTTGATACACATTCTTTACATTGGCTTATTGCTGTCACAATATTTTTTACTTGACAATGCGTATGTGGTAAACACACAGTTAAAGGTCTTACTCAGAGCCTTACACATTAGTCACTATTGGCAATATTTAGTATTGCATAGAATCGAGAACATTATTGGTTCGATAATATTATATAACTGACTAATATATTTCATCTATTATGTGCATGTGGTAAACACAAAGTTGAATTTTTGTTGTGAGCCTTATACTTAATTTGGAATTTTTTAGGAATATTTTTTAAGAGCATTGTTTGCACAATTTTAAATGCCATATCTGCTATTTAACTATTTGTTTTAACTATTCATTTAGCTATTATTGCTGTACAAATTTGTGTATGTGTATATGGTAAACACAAAGTTGAATTTCTGTTGTGAGCCTTATACTAAATTTGGAATTTTTTAGGAATATTTTTAAGAGCAATGTTTGCACAATTTTAAATGCTATATCCGTTACATAACTATTTGTTTTAACTATTCATTTAGCTATTATTGTTGTATAAATTTGATTGTTTATACATGGATCCATGTTTTTAACTTATTTGTGTACTCAATAAATTGTTTATTGTAATCGTTTGACAATATTGCATTAGGTCCAGACCCAGCCTTCGTATAGTTGGCGCTTTGGTATACCTTATTAGTTTCATCTTTCCATTTTGACAACTAGGTGTCAAATTATCAAAGCCAGAGGTCTTATTTAGTAGGCGCTAGGTGTACTCCACTATCATTAATTTTTACCACACCCATTCCATGTTTTCCAATTGGGAATATCACTCTGCCTCTTTTCTTAACCCCTTAAGGACACGGCCATTTTCCAATTTCTTTCCCTTAAGGACCAGGGCTATTTTTTTTATTTCTGCGGTGTTTGTGTTTAGCTGTAATTTTCCTCTTACTCGTTTACTGTACCCACACATATTATATACCGTTTTTCTCGCCACTAAATGGACTTTCTAAAGATACCATTAATTTCATAATATCTTATAATTTACTATTAAAAATATTATAAAATATGAGGAAAAAATGGAAAAAAACACACTTTTTCTAACTTTGACCCCCAAAATCTGTTACACATCTACAACCACCAAAAAACAACCATGCTAAATAGTTTCTAAAATTTGTCCTGAGTTTAGAAATACCCAATGTTTACATCTTCTTTGCTTTTTTTGCAAGTTATAGGGCCATAAATACAAGTAGCACTTTGCTATTTCAAAACCACTTTTTTTCAAAATGAGCGCTAGTTACATTGGAACCCTGATATCTGTCGGGAATACCTAAATATCCCTTGACATGTACATATTTTTTTTTAGAAGACATCCCAAAGTATTGATCTAGGCCCATTTTGGTATATTTCATGCCACCATTTCACCGCCAAATGCGATCAAATAAAAAAAAATGGTAACTTTTTCACAAACTTTAGGTTTCTCACAGAAATTATTTACAAACAACTTGTGCAATTATGGCATAAATGGTTGTAAGTGCTTCTCTGGGATCCCCTTTGTTCAGAAATAGCAGACTTATATGGCTTTGGCGTTGCTTTTTGGTAATTAGAAGGCTGCTAAATGCCACTGCGCGCCACACGTGTTTTATGCCCAGCAGTGAAGGGGTTAATTAGGGAGCATGTAGGGAGCTTGTAGAGTTAATTTTAGCTTTAGTGTAGTAGACAACCCAAAGTATTGATCTAGGCCCATTTTGGTAAATTTAATGCCACCATTTCACCGCCAAATGCGATCAAATTTAAAAAAAACGTAATTTTTTTCGCAATTTTAGGTTTCTCACTGAAATTATTTACAAACAGCTTGTGCAATTATGGCACAAATGGTTGTAAATGCTTCTCTGGTATCCCCTTTGTTCAGAAATAGCAGACATATATGGCTTTGGCAAAGCTTTTTGGTAATTAGAAGGCTGCTAAATGCCGCTGCACATCACACGTGTATTATGGCTAGCAGTGAAGGGGTTAATTAGGGATCTTGTAGGCAGCTTGCAGGGTTAATTTTAGCTTTAGTGTAGAGATCAGCCTCCCACCTGACACATCAGACCCACTGATCCCTCCCAAACAGCTCTCTTCCCTCCCCCACCCCACAATTGTCCCCGCCATCTTAAGTACTGGCAGAAAGTCTGCCAGTACTAAAATAAAAGGTATCTTTTTTTTTTTCTTTTTTTTTTTTGGAGCATATTTACATATGCTGCTGTGTAGGATCCCTCTTAGCCCCAAACCTCCCTGATCCCCCCCCAAACAGCTCTCTAACCCTCCCCCTCTACATTATTGGGAGCCATCTTGGGTACTGGCAGCTGTCTGCCAGTACCCAGTTTACAAAAAAAATGTATATTTTTTATTTTTTCCCCACTTTTCTGTAGTGTAGCTTCCCCCACCCCCTCCCAGATCCCTTCGATTAACATATTTATCCCCCCTCTCTCCCTCTAAATAGAAACCACTGTTCCATAGTGTAATGGTTCCCACCCGCTCCCTCCCCGTGCACGCGCCCGCCCGCCTCCCCTGTGCACGCGCGCGCGTCCGTGCGCGCCCCCCAGCAATCCCGCCCACGATCCCGCCCACCGGTAAGCCATCGATCGCCGCCCACCCGCCTCCCACGTCTGCTCCCACCCACCAACGATCGCGGCATCGATGTTCGGTGCAGAGAGGGCCACAGAGTGGCTCTCTCTGCATCGGATGGGGAAAAATGTTATTGCAGTGATGCCTCGATATCGAGGCATCACTACAATAACCGGAAAGTGGCTGGAAACGATCAGGATCGCTTCCAGCCGCTTTCAACCCCAACGTCGTACAGGGTACGTCGCTGGTCTTTAAAGACCAGTTTGTGCAAGACGTACCCTGTACGACGCGTGTCGTTAAGAGGTTAATCTCCCATTTGTAATATCTATATTTTGGCATTAAGCACTGCCCCTCTGTAGCTACCTATGTTTATATCTCAGTGGGGATTTAAAGGAGGGTGAATTTGACCCTGACTGCCTTAGACTAGTTCTAAGGGTCTCATATATATATATATATATATATATATATATATATATATATATATATTCAAAAGAAAGTACACTCACAGGGTCTTGACTCAAGACCCTGTGAGTGTACCTTCTTTTGACTCTATACATACATCGCCAGGATTGCACCCAGGGCACAGGATATTATTAGTGGTGTGAGTGCTTGGCCCTATTCAGCTTCATATATATATACCTAAACCTGTTTATCTATTCCTATAGATATATAGGTATAGATATTTATTTTACATTAACAGTATCACCTTTATATATATATATAGAAATGTATATCTATTATTATTATCAGTTATTTGTAGAGTGCCAACAGATTCCTTATCCTTAGTGCTATAAACATAGGTATGATATGCAAGGTAACATTTATAGTGATCAAGTGGGTAGAGGGCCCAAGAGTTGCACTGTTGTAGTCAGCTCTTATGAAGCTGGACTCATAGGCTTACATACTAATGGGGTTCGAGGGAAAAGAAAGGAGGAGAGGAACTGAGGTTAGAAAAGGTTAGCATATGTTGTATGCATCCCTGAACAGTAAAGTCTTAAGGGAGCACTTGTATTGGATAAAAATGTATCTGCACCCCATCAAATAAATATATATTCTTAATAACTATTTTCTTAGTTAATATTCATATATATTAAAATATTACATTTGATGTGTCTAATATCACAATTATATTACAGATGACACACATTTAAAAAAAATAATGTACATAAAAGCAATCCATTATTAGTATTAATGAGAAAACCTGAAATGCAGAGATGCATATGTCCCTGTGAGTATAATGTATTTTGATTGAGGTGCCAGAGTTTGACTTTCATCATTCCCTTATGCTCATTTTCATGTAGAGAAAATTGAACATGTAGTGACTAATGCAGTTTTTTAGAATTATTTGTGTTTAAGCCTGGGGAGCTAAGTGCTCTAATAAACTATAATCTTTAATAAGGACCTTGCCTAGAGGTGGAGACTTTTTTTCCGATTTTCACTTCTGTTAACTTCTTACAGTTCACATAATTTTGTAAGCACGGTCTAGCACTGCCAACTCTAAGTTCACTTGTCAAGGTCTGACAGCATTCCCAACATATCCAGAAAAGACCCGTTGAAACGTAAAAGCATCTCCTTCTAGATGAAATTGTTTTTTTCTTCAGAATGCTCAACATATTCATAATTTATTCAGTGAGATGGCTCGCAAATGATTTGTTTTTTTTTCCCAGATCACCCAAGCCACTGTACTAGCTTTCCACTCCTTTAATAAGTAGGCTTGAATGTAACAGGTATAGTCACTCATAGGGGTCATGAGTCTTTTCAGATGACTCACCGAAGCATCTACTCCACATACACCTGGGACATTTATGAATATGATCTTCTACATAATAATCCATCTACAGCCAATAACATTAATTTCGCAAGAGGCCAGATGTTCTCTCGATCCCAAGGTACACGTCAGCTATGCAATGAAGGTAAAGCAGCAACACTAGTGACTTCTGATTCATCTAGTTACGATTTTTGCACCTGGTAGAAATGTGTGCAAGTGCAACTGAAACACCTGAACTCTTTAATTAGTAGAATTATTCACATACTGTTGGCCATATAGTGTAGTTGTGTTATCTAACTCAAACAAAAGACTACCCAGACACTCTTTTTAAAGCATGAGAATTATAACTATGGACAATGGATCAACTCTTTAAATTTATTTGAGCCCATCTGGTCAAATCCAATGTAAATGGCTTATATCCTAAAAAAGATATTACTCTCAAATCTGAAAGAGCAAGAGTTGTGTCCATAATGGCATTGGCCTTCCAAAAAGCCCTCACAACAAGTGCAGGGATTTCTTCTGCTAGCACCTGTTACTGGGACATCACACGAGCCCCTGCATTCTTAGTCCTTGGCCTGTAACATAGTGTGTGTAAAAGAATAGGCCACATAATCACCAATGTCCTGCAGCATTAAACTTTACTATGAACAAGAAAAAGGTAAGTGAATTGTTATTGGTTCATACATTAAATTCTATACCATATAGATAATTATGGAGCTTAACCACTAGCAAGAACTCAGGTTTGTGGACTGGGTAATTCTGTTCTGCATTAAATATGAAAAAATAACTACAAGCCAAGTAATTAACAAATTAATTACAACTCTCAGTAATGTTAGCAGTTTTATTATGTTGAAAATATTTTATTTAGGTTCATATATTAACATGGATAGTAAAATTATAAACCATTTAAAATACAAAAATCATAGTTTGTTTTTTTACACAGTTAACTTTTGATGACTTACACCTAATAACAAAAAACAAAATAAAAAAAATAAAAAAAGCAAAACAAAATACTGTTTTAGCCACAAACCAGCAAGCGCTACCCAGGTGCTAAACCAAAAATGGCCCGGCTCCTAAGCTTTACATTCCTGCTTTTCAAACAACGATAGCAAGAGAACGAAGAAAATGTGATAATAGGAGTAAATTAGAAAGTTGCTTAAAATTACCTGCTCTATCTGAATCATGAAAGAAAAAAAATGTGGGTTTAGTATCCCTTTAATATTACTTTGGTGAATTATAAATAGTCCCCATCATTTCCTCTCCAAGAATGGTTTTGTTCTGTGCTACTGCAGTCATGTATACAGCACAAACCAGACACTTGAGCAGATGTTTGCAGATAAACTTCACAGTTTGTGTAATTCACTATTATGGCAGGTATAATAATATCATAAATGCTTGCTGTAGCAGATACAGGTATACCTCACTTTACAGCGCTTCACTTTACAGCGCTTCGCTAATACAGCGCTTTGTGGAGCTGAAGTTCAGCCTCCAAGGATTTTGAAACAGTGCTGTAATCATCATGAGATTGCCAGAAAAGTGACTAGCACCATTTTGTTATGCTTAGTTCACTCTGTTTACAGCATTACAGTGCAATCTGTGTCTCAGTATTGTAGTCTGCAAATTTTACTACAGTAATTGTCACTATTTTAAAGGTACAGTATTTATTGAATACTAATTGAATACTGTGCTGAGCTAGTGTTAAACTAAATGTAGCACTATTGCACCTCTAATATATGTTAGTTCAAACATGTTTTCAAGTTCTTAAACACACTGGCAAGTGAAAAGAAAGCTCAAACTGTCTTGTTTCACTTTAAGGCGGTTTTCACTTTACAGCGGGGCTCCGGTCCCTAACCCGCTGTATGAGCGGGGTATACCTGTATTGGGTTATTTGTATCACAGGTTTAGGTCTTCTGTTTGAGTCCTCTCTCAACATTGCAGTCCTGTTGCAGCTTTAATTCTTCTGACTTAAAAGCTTTTATTTTTAACAGCTGAAAGCTGTACCTTAAAGGTACAGTAAACACCTAGTAATTAAAAGACATTTCTGTTGTCTTGCTATAGAATAGCATATCATATGAAATCTAAACAAATTAACAATCTTTTAACTGCAAATAATTTTCAATACCCATTATTTGTCTTATATGGAGGATCCAATCTAGGCTTTAATCAACAGACAAAAAGGGTAGTCACTGTCATATAGCTAGTACAGTACTCTGTTTTGCAGCTGTTATCATTCAAAGCCAATTAGTGTAAAATATGTAATAGGGTTAACCTTAAAGGGACAGTTTACTCAAAAATTTTCTCCCCTTTAATTTGTTCCCAATGATCCACTTTACCTGCTGGAGTGTATTAAATTGTTTACAAGTAGCTCCTTTACCCTTATATTGGCATTTGAAATTGTTGATTTAGCATGTGGTATCCCCACCTATTCTGAAAGTTTGTGGCCGCGCGTACCAGCTATAGATAAGCTTTGTAAACACAGCCAGCAGAAGAAATTTCACTCCCAGTGCGATATAGCAAAGATAAGGTAATAAAATGTTGATTTTCCATTGTTCTCTCAAAGTACTGGTGATTGTTTTAAGGACAGATATAAGATAAAGAAGCAGGTATATTTGCACAATGTGATACAGTAATGAGATCGGATTATACCTACAAGCACAACCCATTTTATTAGGTTGTGGCTTCAAAACACAAAATCAGAGCTTTAATATACACAAATAAGCCTTAAAAAGCTAATTTTCATACATTTTTTACTCTGCAGTTGGTAAAAAAAGCAATTGTAAACACATTAAGGGAAAAACTATTTTACAGTATACTGTCCCTTTAAGAAGTCAACAGGGTGCTTTTCATGTTCTGAGAAGTAGAAATTTCTCACTTTTCAGATCTAAAATAAATGAAAAGGGGGAAAAATAAATAATGAAAATATGTTACCCCTTCGCTTCCAGGAGTTTCAGAGAAATACTTGCCGAAAGTACTGGAGAATTTGTAGCATTTTTAAACAGAAATAAAGCTTTTCATTTTTTGTTTTGCCTATGAATTTGTTTTATATATATAGCTAAAATTACACAAAATAAAAAATGTAAAATTACAGAAAAATATAAACAAAGCTATCCAAAATAAAAATTTTAAACCTAAACTAATACCCCTATAAAAAAAAATCCCCCCCAAAATAAAAACACCCCCTAATACTAAACTACCAATAGCCCATAAAAGGGCTTTTGTAGGGAATTGACCTAATTTAAACAGCTCTTTTACCTTTAAAAAATACTTATCCCCCCTTAATAAACCCCCCAAATAAACCCCCCAAAATGATAAAGCCTAACACTAAAAAAACTAAACTATTCATTGTCCCTAAATGGACATTTGTATGGGCATTGCCCTTAAAAGGGCATTCAGGTCTTTTACTGCCCTTAAAATGGCAATCAGCTCTTTTCCAACCCAAAAAACCCTAATCTAAAAAAAAGCCACCCCAAAAAATAAAAAAAATCATAAGACTAAGCCCCAAATAGGTACTCCTAAAGTCTGGCAGAGAAGGTCTTCCTACAGGCGGCTCCATCATATTCTATCTTCATCCGGAAAGAAGGCGGCGCAGAGCGGAGGTGCGGAGCTGTCTTCCCTGATGTGTGGATCCTCAGAGGTGGTCCTCGTTGGCAGTGATCCTTGGCGGCGTGGAGGCTCCTCCTCTTCCTCTGATGTCCATCGTATACTGAAGATTGAATGCAAGGTACGGCATTCAATTTGTGATACTTTGCATTGCTATTGGCTGAAATTTTGAAATCAGCCAATAGGATTAGAGCTACTGAAACCCTTTTGGCTGTTCAAATCAGCCAATAAGATTTCAGTAGCTCTCATCCTATTGGCTGATTTAAAAATTTCAGCCAATGGGAATGCAAGGTACTGCGATAAATATGGGGTACCTTGCATTTAATCTTCAGTGTGCGGCAGACGATTGCATGAAGAGGAGCCTCCACGCAGCATTGGACCGCCGCCGCTGAGGACCACTGATGAGAACCGCTGCTGAGGACCACCACTGAGGATCCATGCATCGGGGAAGCCAGCTCCGCACCTCCGTCCCGTGCCGCCTTCGCTCCGGATGAACATAGAAGATGATGGAGCCTCCTGGAAAAAGACCTCCGCCGGACTTCAGGAACGGTGAGAACCTATTTGGGGGTTAGACTTAGGATTTTTTATTATTTTTTGGGGAGTTTTTTATTTTTAAGATTAGGGATTTATGGGCTTGTAAAAGAGCTGAATGCCCTTTTAAGGGCAATGCCCATACAAATGCCCCTTTAGGGGCAATGGGTAGTTTAGGTTTTTTTAGTGTTAGGTTTTTTTATTTTTGGGGGTTTGGTGGGTTTTTACTGTTAGGGGAACTTTTTTATAGGTAAAAGAGCTGTTTAACTTAGAGCAATGCCCTTCAAAAGGCCCTTTTAAGGGCTATTGGTAGTTTAGTTTAGATTAGGGGGTGTTTTTATTTTGGGGGGATTATTTTCATAGGGATTAGGTTTAATTTTTTTATTTTTGATAATGTTGTTTATTTTTTCTGTAATGTTAGACTTTTTTTTGTAATAAAACAAGATATGCTCAGATACACAATTACTGGATCAAAGCAGATATCTATAAAAGGCGCCAAACTATCCAAAAAAGTACAATCTAACTAGAAAGTATATATAAATGTGTATATATATGTGTAAAGACAAATGCATATATATATATATATATATATATATATATATATATATAAAAGTATTTAGTCAGCCACCAATTGTTCTCCCACTTAAGAAGATGAGAGAGGCCTGTAATTTTCATCATAGGTATACCTCAACTATGAGAGACAAAATGTGGAAACAAATGTGATTGTCTGATTTGGAAAAAAATTATTTGCATACGTATATTATGGTGGAAAAAAAGTATTTGGTCACCTACAAACAAGCAAGATTTCTGGCTCTCACAGACCTGTATCCTTTTCTTTGAGAGGCTCCTCTGTCCTCCACTCATTACCTGTATTAATGGCACCTGTTTGAACTTGTTATCAGTATAAAAGGCACCTGTCCACAACCTCAAACAGTCACACTCCAAACTCCACTATGGTGAAGACCAAAGAGCTGTCGAAGGACACCAGAAACAAAATTGTAGACTTGCACCAGGCTGGGAAGACTGAATCTGCAATAGGCAAGCAGCTTGGTGTGAATAAATCAACTGTGGGAGCAATAATTAGAAAATGGAAGGCATACAAGACCACTGATAATATCCCTCGATCTGGGGCTCCACGCAAGATCTCACCCGGTGGGGTCAAAATGATCACAAGAACGGTGAGCAAACATCCCAGAACCATACAGGGGGGACCTAGTGAATGACCTGCAGAGAGCTGGGACCAACGTAACAAAGGCTACCATGATCAGTAACACACTACGCCGCCAGGGACTCAGATCCTGCAGTGCCAGACGTGTCCCCCTGCCTAAGCCAGTACATGTCCGGGCCTGTCTTAACTGCTAGAGAGCATTTGGATGATCCAGAAGTGGATTGGGAGAATGTCATATGGTCAGATGAAACCAAAGTAGAACTGTTTGGTAGAAACACAACTCGTCGTGTTTGGAGGAGAGAGAATGCTGAGTTGCAACCAAAGAACACCATACCTACTGTGAAGCATGGGGGTGGCAACATCATGCTTTGGGGCTGTTTCTCTGCAAAGGGAACAGGACGACTGATCCATGTACATGAAAGAATGAATGGGGCCATGTATCGTGAGATTTTGAGTGCAAACCTCCTTCCATCAGCAAGGACACTGAAGATGAAACGTGGCTGGGTCTTTCAGCATGACAATGATCCCAAACACACCGCCCGGGCAACAAAGGAGTGGCGTCGCAAGAAGCATTTCAAGGTCCTGGAGTAGCCTAGCCAGTCTCCAGATCTCAACCCCATAGAAAACCTTTGGAGGGAGTTGAAAGTCCGTGTTGCCCAGCGACAGCCCCAAAACATCACTGCTCTAGAGGAGATCTGCATGCAGGAATGGGCCAACATACCAGCAACAGTGTGTGACAATCTTGTGAAGACTTACAGAAAACGTTTGACCTCCGTCATTGCCAACAAAGGATATATAACAAAGTATTGAGATGAACTTTTGATATTGACCAAATACTTATTTTCCACCATAATTTGCAAATAAATTATTTCCAAATCAGACAATGTGATTGTCTGTCTGGATTTGTTTCCACATTTTGTCTCTCATAGTTGAGGTATACTTATGATGAAAATTACATGCCTCTCTCATCTTCTTAAGTGGGAGAACTTGGACAATTGGTGGCTGACTAAATACTTTTTTGCCCCACTGTATGTATATATGTATGTCAAGTGCAATTATAATCAATTAAAATAATAAAAATATAAAATAAAATCAATAGAAATATAAAAGATATATAATCAATAGAAATAAAAATAAAAAATAAAAAAATATAAATGCAGGCAACAAAAGTAAATAAAATTATTCAACCAATGATATATAGGAAACGGTGCTGTGCCACTGAGAAACGCGTTGCTGTTGTTTTAAAGTATTATATTAAAGTTTTTACACTTTTATCTTGCTGCTGCACTTATTTCCATTTGGATCTTTTGGACCTACGTCCATTTGGCTTCTATCACCACTGACTGGCTGCTGAGGCTCCTTGTGGCGACGACTTATATGGTTCTGGCCTGCCTGTTTAGCACACACAGGATTTCCACCAAGTGAGTAAGATTGACTTCTGTTCTGCTTTAGACATATACTTGGTGTGACCTGCTGATCGGCACTATGTGGCGCCCTCTACTTTTTGTATCTTAGATTTTTTGTAATGTTAGATACATTTTTTGTAATTTAATGTTAGGATTTTTTATTTTAATTGAAATTTAGTAGTAATTGGGGTTAATTTAGGGGGTGTTAGGTTAGTAGCTTAGTAATTAAATTAGGTTTATTGCGATGTGGGGGGGTTGGCGGTTTAGGGGTTAATTGTATAATTAGTTAGTTGGCCAACTTGTTACTGAGCATGTCTTGATTTATTTTCAGATGACTTGAAACCTTCATATCTCAGCAATCACTGTTTGTTTTTTCACCTACTGGACAAAGAAATCTGTCCACATGCGAAATGTAACAGGTGCAGTGGATTTGAATTGTGATTAGCCAAACAGGACTAGCAAAGGTTAAATATAAGCTAAATTTACACCAAACCAATAGTTCTACCAATATACCAAGAATGTGTTTGATTGGGATCTTATTGACATTGAAAAGGGCTCATCTGCATCTGTGAACATAACAAATAGATTGTGATCAATAGGCATGTGCATTTTGCAATTCGCTTTTTTATTATTATTATTATTATTATTATTATTATTATTATTATTATTATTATTATTATTTTAATCTTTAATTTTTTAATTGAGATTTTGATGTTACAGCAAACAAGACATGTCCATAGATATTTCCAGCAGAATAGTGAAATACATACAAATATAAGAGGTTTATTCGTGTACAGTGGCAGGGAAACGCAAATATTGTAGCTATAGACGCCAATTCTGAACCATTGTGGTGTTATACTTATAGGTAGCAGAAAGTAGAAACAACAATTTGAACATAATTGGCAAATTTGTCAGGGAGTAAACTGGGATATAAATGAATGAAACCTTGGTTTTAAAGTATGAGGTATGTTCCCCACATTACATAGATGGTCACTCTTGGACCAACCTGTTCATAACGTGTAAGGGGGAGGTGAATTATCTTATTCACTCTTGGACCTTAGTATTTAATAACAAAAATAAACATCTGATATAAAATATGATAAATCTAATATATAACAGTGAGAAGTCATTGACCACTGGTGAAATGAACAATAGAATTATTGAGCTACTTAACAAGTGGTAAAATGATATATTATAGTGACTGTATTCGAGGCTGAAGAAGATATAGGTAAATATAAATAAGAAAGTAGCTAGTTACCTGAGTATGAGACTACCAGGTACACGATTCTCCCAGCTTAACACACGCATTAGATATAACATACCAAGGAACCAGTTGGCTGCAAGCAATTCGAGCTAAGGAGAGGTTATTTTATACTGTAGCTTATAGTAGTCTGCATCATGAATCCAGACACCTATAGGACTTTAAAGTTAAAGCTATGGAGTTCTATGGTATCGTAGCTTAAGAGAATATAAGATATTATAATACTATGGTCAGGTTATAATGAAACAATAATCAATACTAAACTATAGTCCTTTTGGATGGAAAAATATAAGGGACCTGAAAACAGTATATTGTGGAGATCTGGTAGATATATACAAAACTCAGGCAGCAAGGGACCTTTGCCAAGTGGTGAAGTATATGCTTTTACTCTTTAAGTCCCCTAAATAACAACATTTTCAAAATTTTAGAGTTAATGGGGTTTTACAAGGCTTTGTGACTATAGACATATAAGGACCTTAATTGTAATGTGAAATGGGATACCACATGAAAAGCTAATGTATCAAAACATTAGTTATTTAAACAGGCATAAACCATGCCTAAACAATTATCTTAGCATATGTAGATAGAGACTTCAACAACAGCAGCTGAACAAAAAGTTAAATAGGGAATACTATATGGTTTTGATCCTTAACAATTATCTCTTGCTGGGAAGTAGCATGTTTAATATATATAGCATGGATGGTTGACAGTTAGAATAGTTATGGGTTATGAAAGCCTATGGGTTATGAAGCCTATATTCCTAATCTTCAGACTTTTGGGTCCTCATCTACGAATCAGTCTGTTTCAAAACAGTGCCTAGGTAAGAGTTAAATATACTGAGTTCCAATTTAGCTAAGACACAGTAAAGCATCAGGACAGTGTAGGCAGAAAGGCACCCTAATATCCTAATGTAAGGCTGAAGTCATAGTGAGGTTACCCCACTCCAGTTTTCATGAAGGAGATGTGGGTCGCCTTAGCATCTGGAGGGTGCTTGTAAACCAATACCCTTATCCTTGTAGAACTTACATTGCGGGCTCCGTGCCATTCAGATCTGAAGTCTGCAATCGGCTGTGCAGCAGGGGTACCTCTACAATACGGATGTTGTGGGTCCCTTTGAGATGATCTTCTCGATGGGACCTTGACGAAGGTATTCTCTTGTTCAGCGTGCAGACTCTCTGTAGGGTATTAAGATTTAGGGGCATATTTATCAAGCTCCGTATGGCTCGCTGGAAACAGAAGTTATGAAGCAGCGGTCTAAATACTGCTGCTCCATAACTTGTCAGCCTGCTCTGAGGCAGCGGACAGAAATCAACCTGATCTGGTTGATTGACACCCCTGCTAGCGGCCGATTGGCCACAAATCTGCAAGGGGCGACATTGCACCAGCAGTTCACAAGAACTGCTGGTGCAATGATAAATGCCGACAGCGTATGCTGTCTGCATTTATCAATGTGCAGCGGACATAATACGCTACTTGATATCATGTCCGCTCGCACATTGTTAAATATGCCCCTTGGTCTGAGGTATGTGGGGTCTTGCTAGCCTTTGTGACTTTTTGAGGTTCGCTAGTGGAGTCGTGTAGTGAACAAACTTAAGGCCCTCTATATTTCTCAATTCCCTCTTCATCGGATCCGCATCCAGGGCAATCCCCTCTTGTTGCTGAGTCTCAGTTTGATGCACACAATACCCTGGTGGAGGCTCACACTGGGGCTCTTCGGTGCAACCCCCAACAGGTAGAGTATCAAAGTTAATAGCATACGAGGCATCATTATCATGGCTATTTTCAGAGCCAGATTTATCTTTGTGTTGCTCTTTCATGTGAATAAATCAGCTTAGAAAAGAGCCGAATACCACTACCCAAGGCCATATTTGGAATTAATTTAGAAAACTAAGTAATGAGGGTAGGCCCAGCTGCGCTTCTCAGTATAGCCACAATAGCTGCTTTATAGCGATCTAGGCGGACACATAATTCTCTAATAAGATGAGTAGCTAATTCCATGGTGTGGTGAGCAATCAGTTGGTGCTGCGCTAGGCTTATTGTTTCAGCATAATAAGAACTGCTTTACCCGGGTGACTGGGGGAGGGGGGGAATAGAAGATAAAATGAAGGCCGCCGCCAAAGTCTTCACTGGCCCGGATTAGGTTTCCCTGCAATAATTTAAGTGAATGCTGAATATGGCAGTGGGTAAAGGCATTCGGCTATTTTCAGAGCCAGATTTATTTGTGTGAAAGATCTTTGTGTTGCTCTTTCACGTGAATAAATCAGCTTAGAAAAGAGCCGAATACCACTACCCAAGGCCATATTTGGAATTAAAGGGACAGTCTACACCAGAATTTTTATTGTTTTAAAAGATAGATAATCCCTTTATTACCCATTTCCCAGTTTTGCATAACCAACACAGTTATAATAATATACTTTTAACCTCTGTGATTATCTTGTATCTAAGCCTCTGCAAACTGCCCCTTTTTTCAGGTCTTTTGACAGACTTGCAGTCTAGCCAATCAGTGCCTACTCCCAGATTACTTCACGTGCACGAGCACAGTGTTATCTATATGAAATATGTGAACTAACACCCTCTAGTGGTGAAAAACTGTTAACATGCAATCTGAAAGAGGTGGGCTTCAAGGTCTAAGAAATTAGCATATGAACCTCCTAGGTTAAACTTTCAACTAAGAATACCAAGAGAACAAAGCAAAATTGGTGATAAAAGTAAATTGGAAAATTGTTTAAAATTACATGCTCTATCTGAATCATTAAAGTTTATTTTGGCCTAGACTGTCCCTTTAAATTAGAAAACTAAGTGCTGAATGCACGTACCTAGTGATCAACCCCTTTTGTACAACTTATTTGTAGGTATCTCAAAGTTCATTAAAATAAATCATACTAACTATTTATAGTGTAAAAACAACTAGTTTATTAGCAAAACACTGAGTCACATAAATTAAAATCATACAACAGAACATATTCCTCCTAAATCAAAGGTTAATTCTGCAAGCACAGTTTCTTATCTAAACTTAGTTTACTTCACTCAAAAACATTCATTAGGTTTGCTTGTCATTATTCTGAAGCGATCCTCACATAAAGTTTGTTTTGCAAATCATAGATAATTTAACACTGATAACTATAATTGATTTACTAGGGCATATTTGCTAGTAATAATGCTAATAATTGGCAAATCTGCTGTCCTATTATAATGTGATATACATTTTGTTATTCACTATTTATATAAATATCTTCTTTTTTTTCCAAAAAATATAGCAGAGATCAACATTACAAACATTAAATAGTTCACATTTTTCTTGACATCAGTTACTTATAGTGTTAAAGGGACATGAAACCCACAATTATTCTTTCATGATTCAGATAGAGCATACAATTTTAAGCAACATATCTATTTACTTTTATTTCATTCTCTTGTTGAGAAGAATACCTAGGTTGGCTCAGGAGAAGCATTGTACTACTGGGAGCTAGGTGATTGGTAGCTGTACATACTGTATATGCATCTTGTCATTGGCTCACCTAATGTTTACAGCTAGTTCCGAGTAATGTTTCACTGCTCCTTCAGCAAAGGATACTAAGAGAATCAAACAAATTTCATAATAGAAGTAAATTGGAAAATTGTATGTTCTATCTGAAAAAGAATGAAAAAACACTTGGGTTTCATGTCCCTTTAAATTTAGTGAAGATTACCAGTTGCAAAACACAATGAAATGTTTTTTAAACATTAATTACTTTATTTTAATATTAAGTACAAGCAACAAAGGGCACTTTTTGGTTTACAGTTTCAAATAGGTAAATTAAAGAAGGAAAACTAACAGACGACCACTTTTAGGCTTAAACAATAATAATGACAAACATCTTAAAGGGACAGTCTAGGCCAAATTAAACTTTCATGATTCAGATAGGGCATGTCATTTTAAACAATTTTCCAATTTACTGTTATCACCAATTTTGCTTTGTTCTCTTGGTATTCTTAGTTGAAAGCTTAAGTAGTAAGAAGTGAATACAGCGCCAACAAGAGGCCAAGGGATAAATATACTCACAGAGAGATAAAAGAAGATTATTTAATGAACCATGTTAAAAAGCATCAGTAATATAAGACTATATATAAAAAATGTGAAAAGCACATATAAATAAAATTACAAATACAGGAATATCTTACAGAAGCTGCTCAAAGGGCCAAAGCTGATAATTACAATAAAAACAGAGGTAATAACAGGTGATCAGTGTGAGTGGTACACCAGAATAAGAGTGTATACTAATAAAACAGAATTAGCCTAAGTACAACTATAACAAGTGCATCAAACAAAAAACTAATAAACAATAGTACAAACAATAGTGTTCAAAAATAGTGTTTCAAAAAAAGTGTTCCAAAAAATAGAAAAATGCACTGCAGTGCAAAAAAAGGGGGGTAGCAAAATAATTGTATAGATACGATCAAATAGTGAGTGAGTGCAAATGGATATAAAAATGCTAGCTACTTAATCCGGTGAGGTTAAGATATAATTAAATAAAATACACAATATGTAATAACATAAAAAATAAAATACACAATATGCAATAACATAAAAAATAAAATATAATCCAAAAAAGTGTTCAAAAAGTTGATCAACAAATGTTAGTGAAGAACAAAAATAAGTCAATCAAAACTAAAAAATGGAAAAAATGGGTGAAAAGCAAGGTGAAAGTGAGGAAATTGATTCCTTCCAATGTTAGTTACTTTAACAGATCCAAATTCCTGAGTGTGGTAGCTGAAGTAGCTGATTGGATCCTAGCACCTGTCAGCTGCTCCTATGGTATCCTAAAAAGTGTCCCTGTAAAAAAAAAGAAATTCACAACATAGTGTATCCAATATGAGAATGAAGTAAAGATTAAAGTAATGCTTACCAATATGTCAACGCGTTTCTGCCCTCAAAAAAGGGCCTTTCTCAAGACTAGAGGATCGTTAAACTGTAGAATAAAATGTTATACAGTATTTCTTTACAACAATATAATATACACTGATGTAGTTAACATCATGGTCTAAAAGAAACAAATATAGTAGAGAAAGATAGAGCATGTATGCATAGCTAAACACAGATAACTAGTAGGTTACTAAATAAGAGCTAACCAGTATATCACTAAACAGTATCAGAGGGTCACATGTCTAATATTGGGCTAAACAGTTCATAGCCTACTGTCATTATAGCAATTATAACATCACTGCCCAAGACTAACCTATCTCAGTTTTCCTGTTTCAGAAATCCAACCAGGCAATTAGACAAACCTCCCAAAAGTACACATAACAAAAAAGGCTACACAGTAATATACTCAGCCCACAGCAAGAGTAACTGAAGAGAGCATACCAGGCTAAACAGACTTATAAAGCAGTCCTACATTGGTCACCACCATAGCTGTCCAACTGATATGTATGGATACATAGTGGGATTTGAGATCTTCATGCACCAACAGCACTCTCCTTAGTGGAAACTAAGTCTTAGAAACCACTCAGTGATGTTGATTGCAGGACTAAGAGAAATTTTCTAAAGAAGCAACTTTTCCACTCATATATCTCTGTGAGTCGAGAGTTACCAATAAGTCTTGGCATTTCAATTAAAGGGGCAGTCAACACCAGAAATGTTGTTGTTTAAAAAGAAAGATAATCCCTTTATTACCCATTCCCCAGTTCTGCATAACCAACACAGTTATAATAATACACGTTTTACCTCTGTGATTATCTTGAATCTAAGCTTCTGCTGACTGCCCCCTTATTTCAGTTCTTTTGTCAGACTTGCATTTTAGCCAATCAGTGCTCACTCCTAGGTCACTTCACTGCATGAGCTCAATTTTATCTATATGAACACATGAACTAATGACCTCTAGTGGTCTAAATGCATTCAGATTAAAGGCAGTCTTCAAGGTCTAAGAAATTAGCATATGAACCTCCTAGGTTTAGCTTTCAACTTAGAATACCAAGTAAATTGGGAAGTTGTTTAAAATTACATTCCCTATTTAAATTATGAAAGTTTTTTTGGACTTGACTGTCCCTTTAAGGCAATCTCTCTCAGGTAAGTGGATTCAGAATGTCACGGGTTGGATAATGTCTGTCCGGCAAAAGACCCTAAGGTTGGGAAGTTACTTTACAAAACATTGCCCCAGCATGGAGGGTAAGACCCAGAACATTACCAATAGAGAGGTATAAAGGGGATAATCCAGGCCAAAGTCAGAATACAGTCCAGTAGTCGGAAATGTGTGGGTAGAAGACTAAACCATATCAAAATCAGTAGAGTAAATCCGGTCCAAGGTCAGAAAATATCGAACAGCAGAGTAACAGGATCACAGTCCAAAGTCAGGGTCAAGACAAGCAGTAGTCGGCAATAGGAATCCACAAAATAATTAGAGTAAATAATCCAGGAGATAAATCCTATACACGGGTATGGAAGTACAGAATGAAGGGCTTTAAATGGCAGTGTAGGCACGCTAACCCACATCAGAGGGAATTGACGGAACAGCGCAGTTAGATGGCGAGTGCTAACAAAAAGCACACTAACCATGAGCCGACCGATCGATATAGACAAAGCACACACAAAGGCAGGGCCAACCCACACAAACATGAGCGCTAAGTGTAGTGCTGACACAGAATCTTTAAAGGGATATCAAAGTTTAATTGTTGTAATAAAGAAAACACTAAGCAGTAGGTTATACTTAATAGAAATAATTGCAATATATATTATTAATAGTTTTTAAAAGGATTTTTACCTTTTTATTTTATTTATTTTTACTTCCTGTCACAACCCCACAAGGGAGCTGTACTCTACTGGAAGGCAAATTAGCAGCTTTTCCTAGCTGTAGTAAGAATATTGCCCATGCTCAGCAGATTAATTTTGCTGCTACAATAATGTAACAGTGGTCATTCAGTAAAAAAAGAATATGCTAAATCAAAGTGAAAATAAAAGGAAACAGATTGCATTAAATAATCAGGAACAACTTACTTGTTTTCTTGCAAAATAAGCAGTGAAGCTAGTGTGCTTCCTATAGAGACCACAACCCCCTTGTGGGGCTGTGACATCAATTAATGGCAAATTAAGTTAAAAACAATTCTTTAGGGGGTGTGTCCTAGCAGTGGCTCTGAGTAGTCGCATACCTCTAGAGCTCTGGGTGAAAAATTTGATAATACACCAATTATCAATATTATCCTACAGCTTTTGTTAACAGGGCGACTGGCTCAGTACTGCAACATATCATCTACAAAGAATATAGACAGAACTGCTGTATTTGTGAACCTGGAGCCGGAGTTGGACTTTAAGGGCATGCAGTGGCGGCAATATTGCAGGTGGCGTCCCCCCCGGCTTCCCGGAGTGTTTGTCCTTACTGGACACACTGGAAAGAATCTATTGATCAAGCACATTATTGTTTAATTGCATAGCTGAAGGACACTAAAGAAAGAGGAGAGGTGAACATCAATTTTCATATCTCTGACCGTCACGCACTCAAAATGGCTGCTGAGAGAGAAGACGGCTTCCTGACACGCTTGGATCAAATTTTTGAAAGGCTTGAAAATTGCCTGGTGTCCATGTTGGAGGGAGCTCCTAGGGATTCCTTGCAGACCCTACATCTAACAAATTTCACAGCAATGAACATAAAGGAAACCCCAAATATGACAAGATGGGGCCGCAGTCTTGGGCGCTCCTGCAGCTCCCCAGAGCCAAAGGAATCTCTCACGGCAAAAGGATAAACCATCCTACCGGCACTCACCATGTGATGTGGCGACAATCCAGATGAACTCGGACGGGTCTTCTTTTGACACACCACAGGAGGACCCTGATAATAAGGTAGTCAATATCGATGGTCATGCACCCAGAGATCAGAGCATGGTCACACCGGGTTTATATGCAGCCATCTTGCCATTCATAGAACATGCTGCATGGGCTCATGGATTTCACTCGGCAGGCTCAGCAATGGAGAATATGAGGTGTGTTTGGGAGTTAGGAGGGTACTCCCGGACTATCGCAAATACCGCTAAGACTTGCAAAATGCCTACTGTTAATCTACAATTTAAATTGAGCCGGATCGCTCCAATACAATGGGACCCAGTTCATCATCTTAACCGTCTGGGCTGTGGTGGACTGGAGACTTTTTACCCCAAAATACCGGGACAGAAATAATTAAAATAAAAATAAAAATGTGTAAATGTAGCTGGCTCTATCTGGCAGGGCATACCACGAACATCTTTTCCCACTTACATTAACTTTATTAACCTGATAATCAGAGGTTTGCAATGCTCAGCACTGGAATGTAACTGATACATGCCTATTTACTGTAAATGTATTGTTTGTTTCATATCGCACTTTTATAATTCAAAGGGAGGTTTGATAGGGTGTGTGGGGGGCCCTAGAGAGTTACCTCATATCTTATAAAATAATATAGAGATTATTAAACTGATGGATTTACAGTGTGTAGAACTAGGACATATTGTAGGTTCCCCCCCTGGGTCTAACGGCCGGGACCTCGGGTGGGACACAGACATGAGTCTTACACGGATGAAAGAGTATGTACCAAGCGAGTGGGGGAGACTATAGGCTCTGCCAATATATATATAAGCACTACAACAAGGTTAATATTCTCTTAATGTACAATTTTAAAGTGGGAAATGTTGCGTTATTTCAGATAGAGCAAACAAGGGTGATCTCTCACATCACAGCTTGAAAGCAAACACATACAAAGAGATCCCCTTTCTAGCCCATATTTAGAGACAGATCTTTTTTATACAGCTATAAATCTATTGTTTACATAGCTATGTTAGTTTAGCATTTTTGGTGTGTCCAGTTCAGACGTACGCAGCATTTTCTCTAAGTTATCTTTGTTACTCTTGTATTACCTTTTAATGCTGCATTTTTTTTTCTTTGCTGTGTGTTTGTTTTCTCTTTGTTTTTTGTTTTTTTTTTGTTTTCATTAATGTATTTCATATTGACCCCTAACACAACTTTAATTTAAATGTTAAAGTCCAAGAGTGGCCTGAATTGTATCATCAGGGGAAGAAATTATAATCCCTATTGTTTTATTACACTATCATCTAGGATCCAAGACGGATTCGCAATATAACCAAGAGGGATGAAAAAAAGAGGACTCTTTAAATATTGAGCGAACATATGTTTATTATACAACACTTGTATAATCACCAAATGCACATCTTTATGTATGTTTGATATTTGTACTACGCATTTCCTCAATAAAAAAGTTAAATATAAAAAAACAAAAAAACTATTCTTTAAAAATTATAATACATATTGCATTTAATTCTAGTTAAAGGGACAGTAAAGTCATAATTAGATATCCATGATTTAGGCAGAGCATACAATTTTAAACAACTTTCCAATTTACTTCAATTATTTAATTTGCTTTCTTCTCTTGTTATCCTTTGCTGAAAGGTTCGCATAGATAAGCTCAGAAGAAGCAAAGAACCTAGGTTCTAGCTGCTGATTGGTGGCTGCATATATATACCGATTGTCATTGGCTCACCCGTATGTTCAGTTATAAACCAGTATTGCATTGCTGCTCCTTCAACAAATGATACCAAGAGAATAAAGCAAATTTGATAGTAGAAGTAAACTGGAAAGTTGTTTAAAATTGTATTTTCTACCTAAATCATGGGGGGGGATTTGGGCTTCAAGTCCTTAGTGTTTTTTTACTACAACAATTAAGCAGACTCTTGTATATCCCTTTAAGTTCTGAAATGTTAGTTATCTATCTGCAGGCAGTGGCTACACTGATCATTTGTAAGTGCTCATTTAGCAAGAAAGCAAGCAAGTTATTTTCTGTGTGTTTGTTTTTTTAAAACACAATCTATTTCTTTGTATGTTTACTTTGATTTAGCATATTTGTTTCTCCTAAAGGAGCACTGTTTAATATCCCTTTAAATGGGAGCAGGTCTACCATTTGCTGAGAATCCACTACCACTTTGCATCATCTCAACAGATGATAACTCCACTATGGCTCTCAATTCTTTGCAGATGATAAGGTTGCCTTCCTCAGGGGGTAAATTCCACCCCAGGAGCAACACTACTAAGTACGTTGACAAGTTCCTGTTATTGCACTGATCCGATTTACTATCAGTATCCAATATTATAATGTCTACAATACTGCTACTTATCATGGCGCAGCGTGAAATCAAGGCGCTGCCCTTTTGCAGTTGTTTCATTATTGCTATTTCATGCTTTCTTAATTAGTAGTCGTAGTTCAAACATTTTTATTTTTTTACCCATAATCTATGACTATTAGTATGCATTGCTATTAATGCTCTTACATCATTCACAACCAAAGCATTTAGACTAATTATATCAAACTGCATAGAGTGTTATTGTTATATTTCATAGGAAACATTCACCTAGATTATGAGTTTTGCGTTCCAGTTTTAACGCTGAAAAAATGGTTATTTCAGCGTAAAAACTGGAACGCAACCATTACGAGTCTTGTCGGTATAGCTGTAACGCAACGTCAATCTCAGACTCAAAAATTTTTGCTTGGGATTTCCATAGCGCTGGTATTACAGGTTGTGCGGTGAGGCTAAAATGCTTGCATTCCAGCCTATACCGACACAATCTGAGACCAGTAGTTATGAGTTTTGCACAAAAAAAAGTTACACAAAACTCATAACTAACTCATAACTAAAATGTTACAAAGTATACTAACAGCCATAAACTTCCTATTAACCCCTAAACCGCAACCCTCCCACATCGCAAACATTATATGAAACCTATTAACCCTAATCTGCCACTCCCGACATCGCCGCCACTATGGAGAGCTACTGAAATTCTTTTGGCTGATTTGAATAGCCAATAGAATTTCAGTAGCTCTCATCCTATTGGCTGATTTGAACATCCAATAGAATTTCAGTAGCTATCATCCTATTGGCTGATTTGAATTTCAAAAATCAAATCAGCCAATAGGAATGCAAGGGACGCCATTTTGAAAAGGCTCCCTTGCATTGTATGTATGTATTGGGTACTTGTAAAGCACAGCTAATCACCCGTAAGGGTCTCAAGGCACTGCTCATTTTATCGACCTCGGAAGGATGAAAGGCTGAGTGGATCTCACCGGGGATCGAACCTGCAACCCCTGGGTTGCTACAGAACTCAGCCACAGTGCCTTAGCATGCTGAGCTATCTGAAGATTTAGTGTACGGACCCGCTCCGCACTGCAGGGATGAAGATAGAAGACGCTACCGAAATGAAGAAAGAAGATGTCGCCTGGATGAAGATAGAAGACGCCGCCTGGATGGATGAAAACCTTGCCGTCTGGATGAAGACTTCTCGCCACCTGGATGTCCGGACTTCAAAAACTGTAAGTGGATCATCAGGGGCAAGTGTTAGGTTTTTTTTAAACTTTTTTGGGGCGTTTTTTTTTTAGATTAGGGTTTGGGTTTTCTTAAAAAAGCTAAATGCCCTTTTCAGGGCAATGCAAAAGAGCTAAATGTCATTTTAAGGGCAATGCCCATAAAATGCCCTTTTCAGGGATAGGTAGTTTAGGATTTTTTTTTAAGTTAGGTTTTTTAATTTGGGGGTTTGTTGGGTGGTGGGTTTTACTGTTGGGGGTCTTTGTATTTTTTTACAGGAAAAAGAGCTGATTTCTTTAGGGCAATGCCCTACAAAATGCCCTTTTAAGGGCTATTGGTAGTTTATTGTAGGCTAGGGTTTTTGTATTTTGGAGGTTTTTTTTTATTTTAATAGGGCTATTAGATTAGGTGTAATTGTTTTTATTTTGGATAATTTCGTTTGTTATTTTTCGGAATTTAGTGTTTGTTATTTTTTGCAATTTAGTATTTTTTATTTTTTGTAATTTTAGAATAATTTTTTTAGTAGTGTAATTTTTTTTTATGTGTATTTATGTGTATTTTAATTTTAGAATAATAGTTTAAATTTAGGGTTTTTTAATTTCACAGGTAAGTTTTTAGTTATTTTAAGATAGGGATATTGTAATTTTAATTTAAAGTTAGGGGGTTGTTAGGTTTAGGGGTTAATAGTTTTATTTTTTGCGATGTGGGGGCTGGCAGTTTAGGGGTTAAAAGGTTTATTTAGTGGTGGTGATGTGGGAGGCCAGAGGTTAAGGGTTAAGGCGATGTCGGGGAGCAGCGGAATAGGGGTTAATATCTTTATTATAGTGGCGGCGATGTCAGCAGCAGCAAATTAGTGGTCAATAACTTTATTTTGGTGGCGGCGATGTTGGGGGAAGCAGATTAGGGTTTAAACTTAACTTTTTCCCCCCCATAGACATAAATGGGGTTGTGTTACAGCGATTGCCATTCCGCGCTTCAGGTGTTAGTTTTTTTCCCAAAACGCTCTCCCCATTTATGTCTATAGGGAAAGCTTGCACGAACACATATTCTCAGCCCTTGGATTTTGTGCGGTATGGAGCTCATCGCCACTATATCGCACGCACAAGGCAGCTTTTTAAAAACTTGTAATGGCAGCGCTATGGAGGGTGAAATAATGCAACTTTTGTTGCGTTCGTTTCGCACCCTCTATAGCGCAAAACTTGTTATCTATGTGAGAATTTCTTGATTTTGGGTAGAAATACCATAAATAAGCTTAACCACAAATTTCTCAGGTTCATTTTCATCTAAAATGTACTTAATCTGTAAATATTTAGGTCCTTCTTGATGAATTAGTAAGGGAGTCACACAGCAGCTAGTTTTGCACCTTAATGCAAACAGATAACTCTCTTCTATGTTAGAGCATTTTATTACTGCACTATTAGTTAACATCAGCACAAAAACAACAATGCACTACTGGGAGATAGCTAAACACATCTAGTAAGCCAGTGAGGTCACCAATCACCAGCTAGCTCACATTAGTGCATTGCAGCTCTGGAGCCTACTTAAGTAAAGGTTAACAAAAAGTGAAGAAATCATTTATAGGGAGGAGGAAATTAAGTTGTATTTATTAAAAGGCAGTTGTATCTTGTGTAGGAAATATGCATTTTACCAGAACACTTTCTAAAACACGACAAAACACAGGAGTATTGTCAAAAGACCTATGTGTTGTTAGAAGTATTTTATCCATAATTAATTTCACATATAGACATTAGGCCAAAATAAACTACATACCATGTGATGTTTTTAACTCACATTCACTATAACACCTGCCTCTAATGTTCTATATTTCTGCATGCCCCATATATTGTATATATAAAATACAGTAGCTTTCCTAATTATATTTTTCAGGCTCTTTATTAAAGCCTTCTCAGACCTTTTTTTTGCAAAACTTTGGAAATTCTTGGCATGAAGGCTTACAGGATCTGTTACTAACCTGGGGCCTGTTGGTCATACTGTACATATTTGCCATTGCTTATCTTCAAAGCATCATTTAAACAAGTGCAAGGTTTCATTGGTTGCATAAACCTGGTGTAAAAATCAATGGTGCAATATCTGCCATATTTTGGAACAACATAAAATTTTCTTACTGATATAATTTGTTTCACATCCTGAAATACACCTGATTGGCTGTAAGATTAAAATACAATAGATATAAAGCCTGGTTCTGTGTGTTAGTGTTTTAACAACACACCTTGATATTGCCATAAGTTAATTGCCTGCTTCTTTCATATACCAATGTCGGTATATATGAGGTTACAAAATTATTATTTATTATTATCTTAGCAATAACCTCCAAGAAAATGTTGGTGTACTTATTTCAGCAATAAAATATATATATGTAACAATTAAAAATGTATATTTATTCCTTTGTTCTAGATTAGTTAAATTTATAAACACCTTGAAATATATTTATGTAGAAACTAGATTTGAATCAATTATACACGCTTATTCCATTACAATATTCTATACAACAGATCATAAAAAATATATCTTTAAAATTAACCTTGCTCACAATGAATCGCATTAAAATACCACAATAAAATATGGACCGCTAACTTAACAGTGCTTAATTAATAACTACGACTATGACTGATGCTAATTTACACAGGACTATGGATATAAATTTAAAACACCAAATGCAATCTTTAAATTACCAGCTGAAATCTAATTATAGCTTTAGAATACTTTTGATTTAAAACATTAAAAATATAGAGCAATCATATACATCACCAAATAAACCAATTTGAAGTTCAGCTGTTTCAGATAAATCCAGTTCACCTCATATGAAAATTATTGCAATTATGGATAAAGAAAGTTAGGCCCAGGCTTGCTTTATAGAGACTGTGTTTCAAAAGGCAGCAGTTCTGAGTCAGTCAAAATTCCAGAAAAAGAACCTATCTCTCCTATTGCATGAGCTTTTATCAAGTGATAAACCCGACTTAGTTTTGTAATCATTGGTGAATATTTGGATACACACTTCCGGTGATGTCTCTGATTGGCCCTCGGATCTGAACATTTCATTGGTTTATTGGGATCATACCAGTTTTAGTCCACTAGGGGGCAGCAGACACCTAGAAATGCAGTCTCATTATCAATACAGTTTACTATATATCATCAAATGTATATTTAATATACTCACTATTTTCTGATATTAATAATTTATATGTGTGGGACCATATAATACTATTTAGTGTGAGTATTTTCATACTAAACATGAGTATATCTCTAGTACCATATTACAAAGTAATTCCTATACATTTAAATATTTTAGAAGATGTATTAAAATCACATTTGTATGAGGAGACTTAAAAGGACTCTAATATATATAATTGTTTTGAAAACACAGATATGATATACATCATTGGACGATTCACTGGTTTCTCACAGGTCTGGAATGAAAGAAGCAATGTTGTTATTCTGAAGTAAGTTGGTTATGAACTCCATGGATTTAAACTCAGCATGGGACAATTTAACATCCAGATGATATTAGCCACATCTTTTGAGAATGTTTGTATATTCCAATATCCTTACAGGCGGACCGTCCGCTCCTCCAGATAGAAAAACTCTTTATACAGGCTTCCTTTGAAGCCAGGATAATTGGGATATATTGGCTTGTGGTGTGTATCTTGTCACAGCAGGAGTTCTGTGCATTGAATGTAGAGGGGATTTGGGGCTGAAAATTCTGATATTAGAATTTAGCTTACATTAGCCAGTTTCATCTACAAATTAATTATTTTACCTTATTATATACAGGTATGTGTGTGTATACATATATATATATATATATATATATATATATATATATATATATATATATATATATATATATTGTATATATATATATAATCTAATGCCACTCAACAATAGCCTGACATCAATCATAGTATTTTTTTAAAATTTGTCAATCCAGTGTTCACTTTCTAAATTTTAGAAGTATTGGGGGAACCCCAAAGTCATAAACAACTATCAAATAAACCTCAGGGCTCTGTAGGACACAGTATATACAATGGTAACCTATAAACGCTTGTATCTGGCTAACCAGATTACAGGCACTGGTGGAACACACAATATTCAGTGGTAACTAATAGAAATAAAGCAAGTTGAAACACTCAGATATGTGCCTTTGCAGCTTTCTCCCTGCCAGTGGACTTCTGATGCCTTTGAACCTCCCTTGTGCCAGATAAATGAGCAAATAAGACATTGGATCAGATGTATAGCCCCTGCACTTCTTTTTGTCAGTTATCTGCAGGAAGCATACCTTAGATCAGAAGTATAGCCTCTGTAGCCCCACAATTGCCTACTATATGTAACATGAAATCTCAGATGAGATGCATGGCATTATCTGAGCTATATGACAAAATAAATTCTCAAAGGTAGAGGCCTTCGCAGACATGTATACTGCCCAGTTTTGACCTCAAGTCAGAGTCATGACTCTCGTGCCAGCTTTATATGCCAAGAAAACACCTTATATAAGATACATGGCCACAGCCATCCCTGATTCCAAATGTGTTACCAAATAGGATCTCAGATTAAATTAGATGCATGGCCCCTTCATCATACTTGCTCTAGTTATATGCCCAGAATAGACCATAGATTATATGCATGACCCCTCTATCCCCCCAAAAATAATTATATGCCAATGTTAGATCTTAGATTAGATGCATGTCTCCTACAGACTCCCATTTCAGCAATATCCTGTCATTCCTTCGTGCCAACTATATGCCCAAATACAAGGGGCGTAACTACAAGTGTCTCAAAGGTCTCAACTGAGACTGAGCCCATGCCTCTAAGGGATTATTTGGGCCTGCAATAAATAGTGGCGACACTGCAGGTTTGGCCCGGGCTCCTCATACATCATGTCTGGCCCCTCTTAGTACCCTCAGTGAAAAGGGCTCACAATGTAAGGAAAGAGTATTTTTATTTACAAAATGGTAGCAAAATTTCCAAGATGGCTGTTGTGACGGACACCGGCTACCCCGGCTGTGTATCTCCGCCAAAAGGGTTCTTCCTGTACTTGGAACCTGTAGCTATAGAGCGGAGAAAGTGATTTTAGAAAGAGCCCACCCTAATAACCAGACAAGACCAGTATTAATGTTAAACCACACAGCTTATATATACACATTCTCATCTTGATAAGAGCCTTATCTGATCCCGCCATTCCCGCCCCGCCAGACAGGCTGTTGCCTCCATAGGAGCCATAGTCACATAGAGACCCCCACAGTATCTAGGTTGCGGTTTTGTGGTGATCCTGCGGCGGCCCTTCCAGGCTTTTTAAGATGAAGATGAAGATTAAGCAGTGAGAACACAAGAGAGAGGGAGATTGGGGCACACAGTAATCCACAATGGGCCAGAAAACAGGGCAAAGCACAGTAATTCAGGTAGGAGGGGGGTGGAGGTAGCCTTGGCAGCCTGGTATCCATGACAGCTGTCACAGTGTTACTGTAGTAAAAAACAACCTGCCACTATATTTGTACAGGAAAGCTGTGCAAGTGCATATCCTCTAGCATAAACTAAGAAGAAAGGATGACTCCTATGTGACTGCCAGCTCAGCTTCTGCAAACAGAAATGACACTGTTCAAATGGGAGACCCACCACAGCCCAGGGATAGGCAAGGTGTCCGTACACGGACACTGGTGTCCGTGACTGGCCCTTGCAGTGTTCGCCGCCCATTTTGCTGTGGCGAGGGAGGAGTAAGACAGATGAATACTGGTCCTGACTCCTCCTTAACACATGCAGCGTCACGTTTCGCAGGGTTGTGGCCACTCCCACATGATGCCGCTTAGTACCAGAAAATGACTCTGAGTGAGACAGAGAGAGAGAGGGAAGATTCAAGAAGCAAGCTGCCACTGTGTCCCTGGAGCTTTATATGCAAAGGTAAAGCACTTTAACCAGCACCTGAGGTTTATTATAAGTAGTATTTAAATAGAAAGAAAAGATATAGTAAGGTTGTGATTCATAACCTTAGTATATCTTTTCTTTCTGAATAAATAATAGGAAAGGGAAAATATTTAGTGTGAATAAAATTAGTGGCTTGTCAAGAGACTGCTAGCAATATTGGGTGATAAGTTATGGAATAAATAAAGCCTGAGTGAAATATTGGATGTGTATCTTCTGCATCTGTATAATAACACCCAGCTCTATACAAAGACACAGAAGTGACACTGGCACATGGGTATAGCCAGACAAGGGCTGGTTATAGGATCAGTGGTATCTGCATCAGTATAATAACACCCAGTGCTATATAATGACACAGTAGTGACACTGGCACATGGGTATAGCCAGATAAGGGCTGGTTATAGGATCAGTGGTATCTGCATCAGTATAATAACACCCAGCGCTATATAATGACACAGTAGTGACACTGGCACATGGGTATAGCCAGACAAGGGCTGGTTATAGGATCAGTGGTATCTGCATCAGTAAAATAACATTCAGCACTATAAAATAATAGTTTTAATTGTAAATGTACCTTGGTGTCCTTCACTAAAGGTCTTTACTTTAGAAAATGTCCGCCACAGTCTTGGCTCGTGCCTATCCCTGCCACAGCCTTTGTTTTGCCCTGCAGCAACACCTACAAATTTAGCCATCAGATTTGTGGCAATAGTAGTATGACCAAATGAGAACTCAGATTAATTCCATGGTACCAATAGCCTTTGTGTTGAAGTCGGGTTCCCTATAGTCACAGTCCCTAGTGCTTTTGGACCAGCTACACCACCTGTTGCCTTGTCCATTAACAAGATATTGATATATTATAGGGCTGTAACTGTAACTCACAAATAGTACAGCACTGTTTTAAAATCCTTGGAGGTTGAACTTCAGCTCCACAAAGCGCTGTATTAGCGAAGCGCTGTAAAGTGAATCGCTGTAAAGTGAGGTATACCTGTATTATATTATCTAGCGTTCTTAAAAATATTTTTGACAAAGTGCATCTAAAAATATTACTTTTATAAAGCACTGAATTGGTAAACCTGTTTTTTATATTTATAATTAATATAACTAAATTACTGCATATTGTTTATATAGCTGATGCTGTCCATTCTCAAAACGCTGAGGCTATAATTTTTTTCTATGAATCAGAAATGCACTGCATGTAATAATGATGAAATTATGTAAATGTGTAGAAGTAAACCATCTGTACATGTAATCATTATGCACAAAATATGACATTTCTAATTGCTCTTTGTAAAGTACTGACTAGCAAATTGTTATAGTCATAGATGTTTGGCAAAACGCCATTTACATTGCTCTCCAGTAATTAGACTGATTTTTACTGGAATACAGACCCCCTGCCTGCATGTCAGAGACCATTTTTTAGGCAGATACCCCTCTCACAGGATTATATCTTATTTTTATAATGCGTTGAATGAGGTAACTTTATATATGGCTAATGCTCTACATTTTAACTGCATATCTTTATTTAATAATCCTTATCACCAGGATTTTTACAACATTACTTACAGTGTTCTCTAGCTATAAAATAATTGCAGAGCAGGGGTCAATTTTACATTTCTGTAAGGAGCAAATTAGTACAATTTTGTTTTGCATTTACAATGATAAAAAATGTAATCAACTGAAACATAGCACATATTGAATTCAAAGGGGCCTATTTATCATGATGTGAGCAGACATGATACGATATTGCGGATCATGTCCGCTGCACTTTGATAAATGCCGACAGCATATGCCCTCTGCATTTATCATTGCACCAGCAGTTCTGGAGAACTGCTGGTGCAATACCGCCCCCTGAAGATTCGCGGCCAATCGGCCTCTAGCAGGGGTGTTAATTAACCCGATCATATTGGATCGGGTTGATTTCCGACGATGTCTGTCTCTATGTAAAAAAAGGAGATATTTTACCTCAAAATGTCCTAAGTATTCACACCCTACAGTAAAAAGACTTTAAGCAGCAAATCAGTATGCCTGTCCCGTGGAGGCTGCCTTGTTTACAAGCGTCTGAGCTTGCTCTGAAAAGTATCAGCTTTACCAGCACGCTGGAAACGTTGGGACTTGCGTCATCAGAGCACTGAGCGAATGCCCAGCGCCTCACTTTGAAGTCTTCACAAAACGCTCTAAGTGAGCTTGAGTTCGCTTGGAGCACTTACCGAACGCGGCTTGCGAAATCTCATGAGAGTTAAGTGAAATCTCATGTGATTACAGTAAAAGAGTTCATGAACTGAGCACTGATGATGATGATTGGCTGCTATACATTTCTTCCTTCTTTTTTTTTTACCTGCAGCTGAAGTATCACTTTTTACACAGGACTTACTCTGGTAAACTGAGGAAATTGTGAGGTAAAATATCTTCCTTTTTACATAGAAATTCTCAGGTGATATTTTCCTGTCAGCTTTTTACAGTTATACTGCATCACTTCCAAGTGATTTAGCATATGAGTATTATGTTCCTTTAACTTAGGCTTACCAGAAGTCCCACTTTTACTGGGATTGTCCCGGTTTGGAGGTGCTGTCCCAGTGTCCCACCCAGTTGTTCATTCTGTCCCAGTAGGGTTGCCACCTCAAGGTTTCAAATCATGTTTCCGGGTTTCAGACCGCCTGAAACCCAGACACATTATTCAAAATCACTGGACTGTGGCTCTCCAGCATAGTTGGATGCTGGTACTTTGTTACATACAGCCCTACTTAGCTTAACGTTCGTGTCCTTCAAAGTTTACATTTTGTCCTACAGGCTGAGTGAGCAGCATAGGGTTTTTAAATTTTGTAGTACTACTTGGTTTATTTTTCTAAGAATTTAACACCCCCCTGACCCCTGGTGACATCACCGATGATACACGTTTAGGGGAATCATATAAGTATGATCAGGAAGTGCAGACAGGCAGGATTTTTGGCTTGGATCTTGCTTTACTTCATACAGGATAGCATTTTGGCTGTAATCTTCCTGCATTATGGTATAGAGTAGCCTCTTAAACAGCTTTAGCAGGTACGTGTTTCTTTTTTACTTTCATTCAATGTTGTATTTATGCCTTATCAGTATTTGGCTCTGTTCCTTAGACACATAAAACACATATTACACTGCAGATATTAAATTGTGAAATTGATAATTATGAAAGTGATAATTATGCTTGATGTTTGGCATTATTTAGAATCTGAGATTTAGATTAATGACTTATTTGCCATGACAACGTAATGGTGCCTTTTTCACTAGGGGGTGGTGTTATGGTCTAGTTAAACTGTGTGATTCACTTATTTGACTGAGGAAGGGTAGAGTATCCACGAAACATTACACACATAAAAGCTACTACTTTAAAAGGACCGGTAATTGTTACGCCCCCTTGACCATGCTCCTGACCACACCCCCACTGGCACCGCACCAGGTGGTCCCAGTTTCACCTCTAAAAATTATGGTAAGCCTACTTTAACTTGCAATTTTGGAACTGAATAATGCTTATTTATTATTATTTATGGCCAGTCAGTCAAGTAAGGCAGTGTATCTTTGTGTAGCAAGTACTTCTATAGGGATGCATTTTTGCCCTAAGTATCCCAACTGCAACGCGTAAATATTATGTGTTAAAAAAGGTAATTGTGCATATCCAAGAATGTGATAAACTGATATGTTATAGGCTTAGATTATAAATGGAGACCAAAAATATTAGTGCTATTGTGCATTAAATAAAGTTAAAGGTGTAACAAGTACTACCACTACAATCCAACAGCAGCATAAAAGTTTTTTTTTTTTTAAGGTCAAGGTTTGTCTAAAAACAAAAGAAAAAGTTACAAACTATTATCAGAACTTAAAGGGACAGTCTAGACTAAAATTGTTATTGTTAAAAAAGATTGATATATTAATATACTTTATAACATTTAAATCTCTAAATGTCTGCCTGTTTCTAAGCCACTATAGACAGCCTCGTCAGGGATCACGTCAGGGGGCGTCCCTATGATGCTAGGAACGCCATCCAGACCGCGATCCCATCAGGGAAGCGCTAGTGGCTTCAGGAAAGCCAAGCGGTTAGGACGTTGTACTTCGTCCTTCGGTGCTAAAGCCCAGCAAAATTCGGACGAAATACAACGTCATAACGGCGTTAAAGGGTTGAGAGTACACAGTATTAAATATAAGTCAATAGATATTAAATACAAAGTCATGTGATCAGGGGGCTGTCAGAAGATGCTTAGATACAAGGTAATCACAGAGGTAAAAAGTATATTAATATAACTGTGTTGGTTGTGCAATACTGGGGAATGGGTACTAAAGGGATTATCTATCTTTTAAAACAATAACAATTCTAAAATAGACTGTCCCTTTAATGAAATTTGCTCAAATTCTAAGTGAGAGACTAAAAAATTTAGGACTTTTTTTTTTTTTTTTTTTTTTTTAAATATTTTTATTGAGGTGTTAAAGTGAAAACAAAAAGAATACAAAAACATGGTACAGGTAAATAAAGACTTGGTTTTGAAAACATAGGGTAATCACTACACGGTTGGCCTATTAAATTTCACAATGTTCAAACAGATAATCACTCAAATATACCAATATAAGATAACCTCAGATTTTTGATTTAAGGAGAGTCCCCTTAAAATATAGTATGCAATCATAAACAATGGCTTCCCTCTATGATAAATAGAGGCCTCTCTTGGACCTCCTGTATATAGTTAAAAACTTAGTAGGGAACAGTTAGGGGATACAAAGAAAATAACTGAATGGGCCACTTTTGGACCCCAATTGCAAGCAGTTGGTTTGGGGAATAGCAAACTGTAAGCACATTTAATGACTATGGAAATGCAATCAATTAGTCTCATAAGAAGGAAACAACGATATTAATAACTATAGGTGTACAAGACATATGGGCATGGATAAGATAAGTAACATAGCAAAATAAGTGTAGGGGTGTATGGGTTAGGGAGATGTCCTGGATATTCCTATCAAAGAGTTAATTTGGTTAACGGCAGAAGGAGTCATTTGCTATAAAGGATAAGGGATTCTTAAGGGTACATAACTGTGGTATAATATGCAGCAGGTGCTGCTGTTATGGAGGCGTTCAGGAGAAAGATTATAACTTAAACTTAAACAGTAGAGGGCACACAGTAAGGGTTTCTAATTAGTCCCGCAGTAAGTTATTATAATAGGGGGGCATATGGCTCAGTACCGCGGCTAAGCAGAGACGTGGCATATAGTCTGTAAGTGCATTAACCCTGCAATTGCCCATCATCACCCCCAAAGAACATGCACGCCCCGTAGGAGAGCTGACTCGCTAGAGCATTGCTGAGGCTGGGTGGAAAACCTTAACTCCCTTTTAAACGGCTATCCCACAATGACCGAAATTGATATTTGCACATACACAATACTGAACTAACCAACTTTGTCAGTAAACTTGAAGTGGGTTATGCGGACAGGTTTGGAAAGATAATTGCCATATGAAGTCAATATAAGATGTCAAAGTAGGAGTTCCTGTGGGGGAATCATAAGCAAACTGTCTGCGGTAGTGTCTACGGCTCCCACCTTTGTAAAAGTAAAGAATCTAGCTGATTCCGGATCGGCCTCTCATGCCCAAAAGTCCCCGGTATTGTGTATAGTTTAACAGGCATGGACCTCCAGGGTCCCAGATAGGAAGCACTGAGTTCAACAGCAGATCTTGTCGAGTAACAAGCAAGGATAATATTTCCCCAGCTCTTGTCATAGGGCGATCCTGACAAAAAAGCCCTCCAAATGCTGTAGGCATATTGTAGTGCATTTCGGACTTCATATCCGTATATCGTGACCGCTCTGTGTATGCAAGAGCCGACCTCCTCACGGACAAACTCCCCTCTGAAGATAGATCACAAAATGTTGGGAATGAGCCAGACTTCCCCATTTTTGCCTGAACGGTCGATGGCAAAAGTGCATAGGATACCAGTGATTGTAAGGGGTAGACAGAAAGATCTGTAGGTCCCGCTGTAACAGCGGGAGTGTTCTGGGAGCCTCTGCAGTTGCTCTGAATCAGCTGTAGCAGTCCGGAGTTCCCCACAGTGCTAGGCGGACTCGGGGAACGCTGAGGCATATGTCTCTCCAGCTCCGAGGTATCCCCAGCTGGTTCTGTAGCTCTTTCTACGATGCCTGAAGCTGTTGATTCCTCCGAGGGCATAAGTCCTCCTGACTCCAAGATCCGGCAAAGCTGCCTCTCCAGGTCTTCAAAATGGTGCCGAATCATATTCTGCATCTCCTGTTCCCATCTATCCACCGCTGCCGTAGCCATCTGGGTAGTAATCATCAGTATTCCCTTATCTGTTATGAAAACTTGTACAGTTCTTGCAATTGTAAAGATTGTTATCCAAATACTGGATATCGTAACCCCGGAGTACAGGGGGGGGTCAATGTGCGGCAGCCCCAGACCCACACTTCACAGTCCACACAGAGTTCATGTTACTTATTTAGCACAGCGTAGCTGCATAATGGCTTCTAGGCCTGTGTGAAAGTCTGCAGCGTGGCTGACTCAAAGAGCATAGGCAAAACACAGTCCAATATTCCGCTCTTAGAGTCTAACTAACCCCAAGAACTTAATCCTGTTCGTGATTTTAGGATAGCATCAGTTTGCTGTAGGTAATTTGCCATATATTTATAAAAACTCACAGAGCTTCATGAAGACGCGTCTGGCCGCTTTGAGTGTAGGCTCCGCCCCCAATCAAATTTAGGACTTTTTATGATGTGGGTATACAGACTGGAACAAGCATTAGGCCGTTAGGATGTTGTATTTCGTCCGAATTTTGCTGGGCTTTAGTGCTGAAGGACGAAATACAACGTCCTAACCACTTGGCTTTCCTGAAGCCACTGCTGCTTTCCTGATGAGATCACGGACTGGAGGGCATACCTAGCATCATAGGGAGGCCCCCCTGACGCGATCCCATCACTGAAATCTTATGATCACTTGCACGATCGTCAGATTTCAATTTGTTTACATCGGAACAGTTGTTCCGATGTAGACAAGTAAACCCAGGCACGAAAGGGTTAAAAAACTCCCCGGGCATGAACACATTGTTATCTATATGGCCCACATGAACTAGCAGTCTCCTGTTGTGAATAGCTAATAAAAAGCATGTGATAAGAGGCTATTCCAATGTAGACACGTTAACCCTGACACGAAAGGGTTAATAGTTGTGTTTTCAAGTGTTCTTACCTTTGTCATGGCAGTTAATATGCATTGTTTGTGCTGATGAAGAACAGTTGTCACATTTCAAGTAATCAGGGTTAGTAATATAAGTAGAAGTAAACTACATAAAATATAAATAATTATTTCACTAGGATGCGAGGTTAACTGGAGATATTTTCCCTTCAGTAAACTGTAGACCATGTTTGTTGTAATATTCCATTTTGTTTAGAACATGTGCAGTTATTTCCTCTACATAATAAAACCAGATGATTGTAATAGTGATAATGCTGTGTGTTGTGCTGGTTGCAGATAGCTTTGTCATCTCAATGTGCACAAGTTGATAAACAAGAACTCTCCTACAGAGACAGTAACTAAAATACTTGCAAACCTTAGTTTTCTGCAACGCCTAACAGGGGCCACAAATGACATGTCAAATTTGTTTGTCAATGCCTTGGTCAGGACTTATTTCTACATTAAATTTCAAATAGGAAGACTGATGAATTATATATCCAAATTAAATCCAAATGTAAAAGCACTTTGTAATTTACACTGGTAACCCAAGGACTGGTTCTGCAGTAGAAACAGTATCAGTGTTTTTTTATGTTTGTCTGAACCAAACTTAAATTTATTCATCTAGCTTGTATTACAAAGCATAGCATTAGTAGTATTCTCAAACTGACAGTACAGTTATAACATAGCTGTCTTCAACCCACATTTGATCATAGAACAGATTGGACTTTATACAGGGTTTAGAATATTTACAGCAAAACAATAGGGCCACATCGGATTTTTTTTATTTTATTTTACTTGAAGGGTTGCAAATACTAACTATGACTATGACTTGCACAAGTGCCAGTATTTGCCTGGTAAAATTAGACAATATCTCTGATATTGTATACTTCCAGGATTACACATATACATCTTCTCTAATATTCCCTTAATGTTCAGAACACGTTTGGTGCCTCAAGAGAAATATCGAGATTACAAAATTAAAGTACCAAGGAGGGGCACATCGAGGCCGTAGGTTGTACAAATATTCATAATGCCACATTCTTCTTACAGAGTTTATACAGTTTTGTCCTTCAAACAACATTGCAGGTTAGGTGTTACTCATTTGCTCATATACTACTGTATCCCTTACACATTACACAACTTATCGTGAGCTCCTTCTTTCTAAGAATGATACAGTGTGTAATTTTTACACAAATACACAGCATCCACAGGAACTGATCATTGGCTGACACTCCCCTGGAACTCAGCACCGCCCCTCTTGGCTTGAGCTGACAAGCTGTTTGTGTTTGTGAGAGAAGCTTATTTTTACTCTGCTGGCTGATTCCTGCAAGCTGTATTTGAGATGCATTCCTATAAAACGCTATGGAGTATCAGTGAGTAGGCATTACTGGTTTCCAATTATAACTAACAATATATTGTTATGTCTTCCATTGTGAGACTCAGAGCAGCTGTTATTGCTTTGTGTTCTATTTACTGAAATGTATACTCTGCTAGGGAACTTTCGTTTATACCGTTTGAAATAATATCCTAAATTAGGATCATTAATCATTTGATTGCAGAGCCTCTTGATGACAGCTAAAGGTTAAAGGCTTAATTGACACATTAGCAATTACAATATATTAATCACAAAAGTCCTTTTTTTTTTTTCAAACATGTTTTCTTGTGTTTCTTTATATTTTGGGAACTGCTAGGGATTGTGATCTAACATTGAATGGAAACTTTCTGGAAACTGTTGCTTATCATCACTTCTCTGCAACAAGGAAACTTCTATGTATTCCGAACAAATTACATTTAAAGTAAAATCCGAGATATTTAATTACTCTTTTTCTTAGCACATTTTAGTTTTCTGTTTGTGTTATAACACTTTATTATCTTAACCTTCTTAGTTGAACTTTTACTATTAGTGAGGTAATTGCATTTTATTTATGACTTTTTAAAAAAAAACAAAAAAAAAAACTTACAAATGTTTTTTTTTATTTTTATCTTTTTATTTAAAATAAGTTTAATGTGCCATGTAAAGAAATCTTACTCTTTATCATACAGCATAAGCATGACTGTGTGAATTTATGAGACTTAAGATGATTGCATTGAGTAATTCATTTCTATAAAAAGCTGATTGGACAAAATTAAGCTATAGTGAGATTCAAGAAGGATAGGCACTGCAGATTTATGTATTTTAATTGATTTGTTTTATGCTTTAAATTTACTAATCTAAAAGTAACAATATAATGTATGTATTGCATATATTCGCTTTTAAACACTTGCAAATAAATACATTATGCACTGATCTAAGGGATTTAGAAGAGCACAGGGAAATTAGGCAAGATAACAAAATAAATAAGCATAGTAATACAAGTATGCAGTGTACATACATTAACAAGGGCTTTTAATGACTAAATTGTGAAATAATTCAATACTGAACTACTGTGTAGCCTTATAGTCAAGGGACACATTTAATATTTAGTAACAGCTAATTAGAATATTGATGGGTATAATCTTCTTGTTATTCTGTAGGGTAGTTTATGAAAATTGCTACATAATTTGTTAACCAAAACATAAAGGTTGACAGTCAGGGGTGACCAGATTTAGTGAGATGAGACTATGCAGGGTTCTGTATGTGAAGGAGGGACTTGTATATTAAAGGGCCACTGTAAGTAAATATTTTCTATGCCTGTTACTAACTAACTACCCCAAATACGGTTTCTATCAATAGCATTTCATTAACATATCGCTACCGTATATCAGAAATCTTGTCTGCAAATGTAATTGTTTTCCAAACCCACTCCGTGGGTATCCTTTGCTCTGTACCTATCTGTTTACAATACCTAGGTTTCAAAATGGCGCTTTAAACACAAAGTTATTGGTTTAAGTATTTTGAACACTCAGTGCTGAAAATAGTGGGCAGGATAACGTGACATCATCGGCGAATAAAAGATATGACTTTTAGAATGTTATGAAACTTCGTTTTGGAGAAAATATAGGTCAGTAGGTTTTAATTAATGTTTATTAACTTTAATATGTTAGTTGTTTAGCTTAAAAATTATAACAGAAAGTAATCCTTTAATATATAAGGTCTAAAATAAATCCCAAAGATTTTGTGTTTTTTTTTTCTATGAGGGTGAGTTTTTGATCATCATACCAGTAGTGTAGTTTGTCAGTGTGATCTTCTTATGCATGTGCTAAGCACAAGAAATTATGAGCTTGCATACAGTAGTGACTAATATGCTTGTGACAAATTACCCTTTAATTGAGGCAACTGCAATGGTCCATAATACACTTGTAAACATTTATTGTAGCTTGATCTCATGATTTGCTGAGATGGAAATTGCAAATCCCACTGTCTTGTGGTATCTTTTGGGCTCATCTGATCTAGATAAAGTAACAAATCTGGCTGATTGTGATTTATACCAAAGATGCCCAGCTTCAGTCCTTGATGGTGACAAACAGGCCAGGCTTGTGTATGTGTATATATATATTTTTTCAATTCGATGTCTTAAGTGAATATCTTAGTAACAAGGGATTTTAGTAAATAATAAACTACTTCATTTAACTAGTGTACTGGTTTTCAAACCTCCCCAACAGGCCAGTTTTTCAGGATTACCTTGAATGAGAGCAGGTAAAATAACCCTATTTATTAAGCAGCTGATTATTTCACCTGTTCTCCAGTTCAGAAATCTTCAAAATGACGCCTGAGGACAGGTTTGCAAAAAAACAGTGAACTACTAGACCATTTGTTTGAATGAATTCTCTTAACTATGTTTTTAACCTCTGGCAAGGATGTGCTGCTTTGCCACTTCAGATAAGGCCACTGATTGGAGGAATTGCATGCAAGGAATATGCTGTATGTTTAATGTCTCAGTGGGAGTTAAACACATACATCAGGGGGTGATTTGAAACACAGTTTTTTTTAAGAATGTCGCTTTAGTGTGTTTCATCCATTCAGTTTTGTGTAAGATTAAAACTGAAGAAATAAATTAATGCATATTTAGTTGTTGAAGAAATGTTACCAAAATTTTTAGCTTTCCCCTCTGCAATTTTCTTCTTCTTCTTTTTGCATAAGTACAGTTGTGCCTCAGACTCTTCTACGGCAACATGGAGTGAGCGCCCATTGATTTTATTAGCTCAGGTGATATAGCCACTGGCTTTATTTGTCCCTACGTTTTTATTAAAAAAAGGGGCAGCTTGGAGCTGGTGAGCTTGGCAAATTTAAAAGTTGATGCTGACCCAATCGGCAGCGCAGTTTCCACTCAGGACCAGCAGTTCTCTGCACCCCTGAGCAGCACTTTAATTATTTGTTTAACCCATTTGAGGGGGTTAAAGGTAGACAGCTGGAGCAATACCTGGCAAGAAATAGTGCTGCCTTCTAGTGCTCTTGTAAATGGATATCATTCTTACACACTCCAGAGCTTATGTTCCTGCTTTTTAACAAAAGATACAATGAGAATTAAGAAAATTTGATCATAGAAGTAAATTAGAAAATAGTTTAAAACTGCAGAGTCACTAGTCTTAAAATAACATGCTCTAATGCAGGGGTCCACAAATATTTTCAAAATTAAGGAGCCAGATATATTTTTAGGAGCCAGACTGTGGTATTTGTATATAGATATGTGGAGAATAAATTAGGAGCCTGGGGTAAAATTCTAGGAGCCAGCGGCTCCTGGGTTTGCCAAGCCCTGCTCTAATGATTTAGAGCATGTCATGTTTTGATTATAATGCACCTTTTAACCCATGCAAATGGGTTAAACACATAGTTAAATCTAGCTAATTATCAGCAATGCACTGCAGATAATAAACTGTACATGGCAGATGATTGGTGGTTGTGAACATGTGTTTCTCTGAATGGCGTAGTAGAGCATTACTGGTCAGGAGCTGATTTTCAACTATTTGCAGGAGTTAAACATAGATATGGACAAAAAATAGTTTCAAACATAGTCTTACAAAATGGAGCTATAAATGGACAACTCTAGAATATGCAGAACTTTTTTAAATAAACCCTCCTAAAACAAATGTATTCTGTTATCTGAGACATTTTAGTATGTGCAATTAACCTTGTGTTCTTTGTTCATTAAATCCTCCCCCCCCCAACTGTGAAGTTATTTAATTGTACTATAATAATACATTTGGTTACCCCTTGAAAAAAACTCATTGTTCTTTCATTCCTGGCCCAGGTAAGAGTCACTTAAAAAGCTGAGTGTGTGAAACAAAATCTTAGTCCCTGAGGGCGTATTATTTATCATCATGTAATGTGAGGCCTTGCTGTATAAAGTGCTTTGCAAGGTAATATGTTGCCTCAGTATGACATGGGTTTACAAAATCATATAAAAGGTCTTAGTAAAATAAAACGTTGTGCGACGGAAGGAGTTGTCTGTGACATGTAACTTTTATACTTTTTTATTTTTTTTAAAGGGAAATGAAAGTGCTCTAATGCTGTGATCAACAAACTTACTCAAAGTTTAGGAGCCAGAGATTTTTTTTTTTTTTTTTGGATAGACAAATGATTATATATAAATATATATTGCTACCTGGGAGGGGAAATAAAATGTAATTGTGTATTCGCAAAAAAATTGCAATCATGTGCTCATCAGGAGTAGGGAGGACCTGTCTGTATCTAACTATATCTCTCTCGATCTATATACACTCTAACTATATGGAGAACACCCCTACTAATGAATGAGTTCAGCTGTTTTACCCACACCCATTGCCAATAGGTGCATAAAATCCAGCACATGGCTATGAAATCTCTAAAGACAAACATTGGCAGTACAGTGGGTTTTATTGAAGAGCTTATTGACTTTAAATGTGCCACTATTATAGGATGCTACATTTGCAACAGCCCAACCATTTAGTGGTAGACAAAACAAAATCACAGAACGGGGTCCCTTGATGCTGAAGCACGTTGCATGTAAAAATTGTTTTTAAGTTGTTGCATCACTCACTGCAGAGTTCTAAACTGCCTCTGGAGCAACATCAGCACAAGGCCTGTCATGAAATGGATTTCCTTGGCCAAGCAGCTCTACGCAAGCTTCACATCGACATAAGCAATGCCACACGCAACCTGGTGTAATGCACACAGCCTCTGGGTTTTGGAGCAGTGTAAAAATCAGCAGACCTACTCAACAGTTCTCTCCCCCCCCCATGAACTCAGCAAGTTTGTATGTTACTGGTCCTCATGCACAATGGTGATGCATGGACCCTGCAAAAAACGGCACAACCAGGCAGCAACACTGGGTCATCGGGTACAATTAGCATAAAAAAGTGTCCCCCTATCTACACCCCTGTAGTGCGATGTCTTGCACCAGACAGCCTGTGTGTGCTTATTTTGTTCTTAGCAAACAAGCAGCCTCAGGAGCACTCTTGTAATAACAAAAACGAACCTGTATCATTACTTCCGGAAAAAAAGGAAGGGGCGACTTCAACAACTGCGAAAGCTTTTGTGTTTTTGCTAAATGTAGGCATGCATTGCAAATATTATGTTTTAGGTAGAAATAAAGTGATGCATGAAACTCAAAAAATTTTCTTTCATGATTTAGATACAATTTTGAACATCTTTCCAATTTACTTGTATTATACATTTTGCTTTATTCTCTTGGTGGCCTTTATTGAAGGAGCAACAATCCACTTCTGAGAGCTAGCTGAACACACAAGGATCCAATGACAAGAGGAAATTATGTGCAGCTAGCTCCCAGTAGCGCATTGCTGCTCTTGTGCCTACCAAGATATAGTATTCAACAAAGGATACCAAGAGAGCAAATCAGATTTGATAATAGAAGTAAATTAGAGCATGTCATTTTAATCAACTTTCCATCTGAATCATGAAAGTGTTTTGTTTGTTTGTTTTTCTTTATTTTACTGTTCCTGTTAATTTATAACTTTGTGTTTTGTAATACTAATAATTACATGAGCTGCTATGTTAAAACTATCTCATGTTGTGTGGTAATTTACATATTTATTTACAGCAGTATTTCTCAACCGCCGTCCTCAAGTACCCTCCAACAGGCCAGGTTTTCATTATAGCTGAACCGGTGCACAGGTGAAGTAATCAGCTTATCAGTAACCATAGTTACTAACCTGCTCTCACCCATAAACTGATTATTTCACCTGGGCATTGGTTCAGCTATAATGAAAACCTGGACTGTTGGGGGTACTTGAGGACCGCAGTTGAGAAACAGTGATTTACACAACCAAAATTGTTGTCATGGAATTTAAATATGTAACGTATTAATCAGTCACCTGACATGGAGTTAAATTTAATTAGAGCTTTGGTAAAATATTAACGTTTTCCTAATGTTACTTTCATTTATCTAGACAGAGCAAGGGCTTTCAAACCTGTCCATAGGTCTCCCTAATAGGCCAGATTTTCAGGATATCTGAACTGGAGCACATGTGAAATAATTAGATGATTAGTAAACATGGTTATTAGCCCACTCTCACCCAAGGGAATCCTGGAAATCTGGCCTGTTAGGGAGGACTGGTTTGAAAACCCCTGATCTAGAGTGATATTCAGACATTTTCTAGATGTGTATTTAAACTGAGTAAAATTCAGTTATTTAGATAGTTTGTTTTTACTCTACTTTACTGTTTAAATGGTGTTAAAGGGACGTGAAAGTCAAAATAAACCATTCATGATTCAGCTAGAGCATGCTATTTTAAGGTACTCTTCAATTTACTTCTATTACTAAATGTACTTTTGTTCTCTTGGTATTCTTTTGTTTAAAAGCATAGGTATGTTCAGGACAGGAGCAGCAGTGCACTACTGGGAGCTAGCTGGTGATTGGAGGTTGCACATGCATGCCTCTTGTAATAGGCTCACTAGATGTGTTAACCAGTAGTGCACTGCTGTTTTGGAGCATACTTTTAAATATATATTTAACCCTTTTTGCATTGGTTAAACACATGGTTATGTGCAAGCAAATGTTCAACAATAAAATAATCAAACACAGACCATTTTCTTTTTGTTAATTTAAAGGGACATGAAACCCATTTTTTTTTCTTCATGATTTAAAAAGAGCATGCAATTTTAAACAACTTTCCAATTTATTTGTATTTAATTTGCTTCACTCTCTTTGTTGAAAAACATCTAAATAGACTCAGTAGCTGGCTCACCCATGTGCATTGTTGTTTTTTCAACTAAGGATATCTAAAGAATGAAGCAAATTAGATAATAGAAGTAAAATGGAACGCTGTTTAAAATTGTATTCTCTATCTGAATCATGAGATTTCTTGGGTTTCATGTCCCTTTAAGTCTGAGTGCTGATCTCCTTTGGTGATCTAGAGCAGGGGTCAGCAACCCCAGATGTTTTAACTATATTTCCCATGATGCTGAGACACTCTTTAGGCTGTCTGAGCATCATGGGAAATGTAGTTCCAAAACATCTGGGGGTCCAAGGTTGCTGACCCCTGATCTAGAGTAGAAACTCAGAATGGTGTCCCCACTTTATGATGTTTAAGCTGATGGCTCTGAGGTATAAGACTTTTACATGGTAATAATTTGTTATCCCTCCTTAAATTAGACCCTATGATTGTATGCTTTTTATCATTAAGCTTGGTGGTTTATTGTATTTTAACCTAACTTAGGAAATGGACCCTGCATTATATTGATCTATCTTCTGCTTTCTACAAAAAAAAGTAATAGGGTTTGTGTTTAATGTGCCTATTCGATGACCATTTAAGAAAGAATTGTGATTAGATCATGTAATAAAGTGTCATATTTGCTGTCTGTGTATATACACTATGGGCACAACTGACTGTATAATAGATTTTATAGACTTGCTTGATTTTAACAAATTATTAGTATGAAAGGGACACTAAACCCCAATTTTTTCATTTAATGATTCAGATAGTGCAGGCAATTTTAAGCAACTTTCTAATTTACTCCTATTATCACTTTTTCTTCATTCTCTTGCTATCTTTATTTAAAAAGCAGGAATGTAAAGCTTAAGAGCGGGCCCATTTGCAGTTGAGAACCTTGGTTATGCTAGCTTATTGGTATGCTAATTGTAGTCACCAATAAGCAAGCTCTATCCAGGGTGCTGAACCTAAAATGGGCTGGCTCCTAATCTTTAAATTCCTACTTTTTAAATAAAGATAGCAAGCAAACGAAGACAAATTGATAGTAGGAGTAAATTAGAAAGTTGCTTAAAATTGCATGCTCTATCTGAATCATGAAAGAAAAAAATTGGGTTTAATATCCCTTTAAGGAAGATGAGTAGTTTATTACTTGTCCTTATATTTCATTCATGAAAGTGAAATGCTTAGTGTGCAGTTGCATTTTATGAGCTTCTATAAATCATACTAACAGAATGACGTGACAATGTGAACTATGTGATCAAACCTGTTTTAGCCCCTGTGTGTAATCTATATATAGGTCTTCTTTAGCACTTTCATTGTAGTAGCGTGGATTTTACAAACCATTAAAAATGCAGCAGATAAGGTTTAGGTACGTGTGTATCTACAATGCACATGTTGTAGATATGGTTGTTCTCACATTATCAAATTAAAGGGGCATTACATTTATTTTGCATCCAAAAGTGGACATTTTTGTTCTTGTTGATTTTCATAAACTGATTTTACTGTGCTAATTAAACAACTTTTTGTTTTATGCTTGTGGAGGCACTATCCACTAATTAAGCTGCGGGGGTTGGCTTTATCAGCCAATGAGGATTTTAGTCTTGAGAAAGTTATACACAAACATTTTTGCTTGTATTATTGTTGACCGCTGACTTTGAATAGCAGATTCTTGCTGTTCTCTCCAGTAGACTTTATTGTGGGAGTTGTCCCAGTCTGTACTAAGGAGCCCAAATCATTGCTGCATTTTTAATAGGACAATTCCCACAAAAATATTTTGCAAGACGTGATGTCACTTATTTGTTGTTTTTGGATTGTTTATTTTGGGAGTTCTACAGATACTCCTTGTGACTCGCATGTTAGCAAAGGTTATTGGTAAAAGAAGATTCAGAATTTTAAGACTTCATTGCAGTAAATTTAAAGGGATAAAAACAGTAGATATAAAGATGTATTCAAAAGATTAGCATGAGAATTGTAGGCAGAGGTATAGTTTACATTTTATTTGTTGTTAACATACTGAAAAAAATATTGTAATATTTTAGTCTCCATAAAATATAATTGGCGCAGCCATTTGCTGAGGCCATGAGGGACAAATAAAAATGCGTTGCTACAGTGAGCGAACAATGACATGGTATAATATATCAGTGTTGGGCTTGTGAAGCGAGGAATTTGCACTTCCTGTTTTTGAGAGAACTGCAAAGTCCACATGCTTCTATCCTGAATCAAATAAACATGTCCTTGTCCGGTTTGTAGAGGCAAGACCGGAGACCACTCCAAAGCCTCCTTGCACCATCTCCCCATCATTGTGGAACCCTTTAGCCGGGTAGCTGTAGATATCGTTGGACCCCTGTCCCGTCCCAGCCCCTCCGGGAAAAAGTATTTTCTAACAGTGGTAGATTATGCCACCCGGTACCCAGAGGCAATATCCAGGCAGAGACAGTGGCGGATGCACTGCTCCGTATATTCACCAGGGTGGGTTTTCCCCGGGAATTGATCTCAGACCAGGGGACCCAGTTCACTGCTGAGCTCACCCGGCAGCTATGGAAACTTTGCGGGATAAAACCCCTGCAAAGCGCTCCATAACACCCCCAGACCAATGGGTTGTGTGGGAGGTTAAACGGGACCCTGAATCAGTTGCTTAAAGGGACAGTCTACACCAGAATTGTTATTGTTTTAAAAGATAGATGATCCCTTTTTTACCCATTCCCCAGTTTTGCATAACCAACACAGTTATATTAATATACTTTTTACCTCTGTAATTACCTTGTATCTAAGCCTCTGCAAACTGCCCCTTTATTTCAGTTCTTTTAACAGACTTGCAGTTTAGCCAATCAGTGATAGCTTCCAGGTAACTTCACGTGCATGAGCACAGTGTTATCTATATGAAAAACATGAACTAACACCCTCTAGTGGTGAAAAACCTGTTAAAATGCATTCTTAAGAGGCGGCCTTCAAGGTCTAAGAAATTAGCATATGAACCTCCTAGGTTAAGATTTCAACTAAGAATACCAAGAGAACAAAGCAAAATTGGTGATAAAAGTAAACTGGAAAATTGTTTAATATTACATGCCCTATCTGAATAATGAAAGTTTGTTTTGGACTAGACTGTCCCTTTAAGACATTCTTTTGCCTCTCACAAAGACTGGGAAAGATACCTGCTGCACCTCCTGTTTGCATACCGAGAGGTGCCCCAGGAATCAACGGGGTTCTCCCCCTTTGAATTACTATATGGCCGGAGGGTGATGGGGCCCCTTGACCTATTTTTAGAGCCCACTGGGAAGGATCAGTGGGGGAGGAAGGGCCCTCCATTGTGGGGTACATCCAAGAATTCAGAGACCGACTAAAGGACCTCGCCAAGAGGGTGCAAGAACCTTCAGGTCACTCAAGGTAGGCAGAAGCAGTGGTAAGACCGGAATGCCCGTATCCGGACCCTAGCAGTAGGGCAGAAGGTCCTGGCCCTGAAGCCTGTCAAAAACAGACAAGCTACAGGCTTCCTGACAGGGACCCTATCGAGTGGTAGAACAGCTGAATGACACAACCTATCTGGTAGCCAAATGCTCAGATGACCTGGTCCACCGGACCTTTCATGTGAACATGCTGAAGGCATACCAAGAAAAAGCAGAGGATGTAGCCGCCATATGTGCCCCGGCCGTGGAGGACTCAGACAAGAGGCTAGGGACTAGACAGATACTAGGGGACACAAGGGACATGTTCTCTACTTCTCCTGGGTACACCACGGTAGTGGTGCACCAAGTGGAGACCCCAGGACAAGCGCTCTTGCGACAGCCAGCATATCGGGTCCCCGAGGCAGTTAGGGAAAATATGCGCAGCATATTCAGGGAGATGCGGCCCATGGATGTTATTGAACCGTCCAACAGCCCCTGGGCATCCCCGGTGGTACTGGTGCCCAAACTGCATAGATTACCGTAGGCTCAATGTCAGAACCATGACCGATGCCTACCCTATGCCCCGGGTCGATGACCCCTGGACCCGGAGTCTATTTAAAAGTCAGCTTTCATCACCCCCTTTGGCCTATACCATGCCGTTTGGGATGAAGAATGCTGCGGCGACCTTCCAGAGGATGGTGGATCACCTCCTGGATGGCCTCTAGGATTATGCCTGTGCCTACCTAGATGATATTGCGATCTACAGCGACATCTGTGAGGACCATTTGGTCCATCTAGGCATAATTCTAGACTGCATCAGGGCCGCCGGTCTGACCCTGAAGCCCGACAAATGTACGATAGGATGCTCGGAGGTCCAGTACCTTGGACAACGAGTAGGCTGCGGGAAGCAGCGGCCAGAGCCGGTCAAGATTGAGGCAGTCGTGAACTGGCCAACCACCAAGACCCAGGTCTTAGATCGCAGGGTACTACTGCAAGTTTGTCCCCAACTACAGTGCCCTTGCCAAACCCCTGACCAACCTAACCCAAAAACACTTGCCCCGACAGGTCCTGTGGTTCCCAGAGTGTGAGGCCGCCTTCCAAAGCCTTAAGACAGCCTTGATTACTGCCCCTATCCTGGCCACTCCTTACCCAACCAAACGTTTTTGTGTTCATACAGATTCCTCCATGTTCGGGTTGGGAGCAGTGCTGAGCCAGGTGGATGAAGAAGGGCACAACCACCCAGTAGCCAACATCAGTAGGAAGCTGCTACTCAGAGAGGTAGGCTATGCGGCGGTGGAGAAAGAATGCCTGGCCCTTGCGTGGGCCCTGAAGAAACTACAACCCTACCTGTACAGACGGGCCTTTACAGTTCTCACGGACCACAACCCACTGGTTTGGCTCAACCGAGTTGCTGGGGACAATGGACGCCTGTTGTGGTGGAGTTCAGCCTTGCAGCCCTTCAACTTCACTATCCAATATCGGCTGGGAAAAAGCAATGGGAATGCTGACGGACTCTCCCGGCAAACTGAATTGGGATAGCTTCCCGGACAGCCCCAGGCCGATCCATAGGTGGATCTAGCCAGGTCTGCCATACTTTTCATGGGGGAGCACTGTCATGGATACCAGGTTGCAAGGGCTACCCCCACCCCCCTATTACCCAGCTCACTCCTTTTTATTTTTTATCTCAGATATGGCCTTTTGTTGTCATTCACGATCTCCCAGACTCTTGGTTTTGCTTGTTTTGTGATCTGTTTCCCCCCCCCCCCCTCACGGAAGAGCTAATCTCTGACCGCCTAACCCCTTTCCAGCTGACCGGGCTCCTGGAACTATCGGCCGGTCGCACCTTCCCGCATATCCGCTGCCATTTAAACCAGGTCACTCCAGCGACTCTTTGCCCCACAGCTCTGTTCTTTGGGGAATTGGTACTTTTTTTTTATCAGGTTTTACCTATTTATTTTTTTATGCTTCCTCATATGCATGATCAACTTTTTTTTTTTTTTTTTTTACGGTATCCCATTTAGGCCTATGCTGTCAGTGAGAATAAAGTCTGTATGTTTCTGTTAGATCAACATCTTTATGAACACATTTGACAACGTTTGTCTATGAAAATAGACACTTCATACAATATGCAACCACATGATGGCACTATATAGATGTTTGGTGTGGCGACATGGGATCCCAAGATACTTTTGTTCAACACTTAGATCATGGTACCAACTGTATAAAATTTATGTTGACTCGTAGTGAGAATTCCTTTTAATTTCTGGGATACAACTGTATATGTAGAAGGGGGCATATTAAAAACAGATTTCTTTACTAAGCCCACTGATAGAAATTGCATTCTACATTTTACCAATTTTCATCTAAAAAATACTGTTGGATCTCTCCCACGTATTCAGTTTATAAGAGTTGGTGGAAAACCAGATATGGTATGCATAGAAGTTATCCGTGGGACTTGATGTGGTGTGAGTTTGATACATTGGGGGATTACAGGAATAAAAAAGATAAAGGAACAAAATGCCTATTATTTGTTATGGACCATACAGAACATGATAAAAAATGATGGGTATGCTTAAAAAATATTGGCTTACTTCATAAGTGTAATCCCAATAATCTGGAATTTTTCTCACCCCATGTTAGCTTTTAGAAGGTGACAATATATTAAAGGGACACTGAACCTAAATTTTTTCTTTTGTTATTCAGACAGAGCATGGAATTTGAAGCTACTTTCTAATTTACTCCTATTATCAAATTTTCTTCATTCTCTTGGTATCTATATTTGAAAAGCAAGAATGTCAGTTTAGATGCCGGCCCATTTTTGGTGAACAACCTGGGTTGTCATTGCTGATTGGACAGCACCAATAAACAAGTGCTGTCCATGGTCTGAACCAAAAATTGACTGACTCTTTAGTTTAGATGCCTTCTTTTTCAAATAAAGATAGCAAGAGAACAGATAAAAATTGATAGGAGTAAATTAGAAAGTTGCTTAAAATTGCATGCTCTATATGAATCACAAAAGAAAAAATTTGGGTTTAGTGTCCCTTTAAAGATGAATTGGTACATGCCAACATTGAGAGTGTCAAAACTCTCTACAACAAAGCTATATCACAGAGAAGCAATGTAGCTGTTTTCCCTGTCTTAATTGTGGAAACTGTAATTCCATTATTAAAGGCTCCCTGTTCACTTGCCTACAAACAGGGAAGAAGTACAAAATCAGAGATTACTTTACATGTAATACTGTTTTTGCTATTTACTTGATAAAGAGAGCTTGTAAGCATGTCTATGTGGGTGAGACCACCCGTAAGGTTAGGGAACATATCAATGAACTCTATCTTTGGGTATGAACAAAGAGTTTGATCTTTCAGTATTTTTGTAAAAATATAACCGACCATGTCAGAAACGGACAACAAAAAATGATGAGAAAAAGGACGTGACAATCGCCTGTCACCAAAACCAGACGAAGCAAAAAAAAAAAAAAAAAGACATTGCAAACCAACCGTGTGATATCAACCTGTGGACATAATAGTTCCTGGGTAAAGTGTCACATCTTGCAAATTTATAAAAAAAAAAAAAATTTTATTTCAATGTATATTTCTTATTTCAATGTATAATATTTCTAAAATTTGCCCACTAGAAGTTTGAACTCCTTTAAAAAGTATAGAGGTCAAAGGATATGTCCATATTCCATAAAATTTCTTTTAATTTTAAGTACATTAATGTGAAATATGTATGTACACACGTTTGGCATTATATTTTTAATTTATTATTATTTTTTTTTTTTTTTAAGTGAAATAATATTTGACTTTCCCAGAAAAAAAATAACAGGGAATATTGCAAAGTACCAATCATACATGATAAATCGGACCAGTATATAAGGAATGATACAGAAATTTGAGACCAAATACATACTTGTGAAATCAATCTGTCTTATTGTAATCGCTTACTGGGAGTGTTAAGATGGAGATATAAATCATGAAACAGAAATGAGATTTAAAAAGCATACATTTTAACTATATGGTGGTCAATCTCTGCTCCCAAAGAAAAACTAAATTAAAAAAGTGGTCTAACTTCCTTATGCTGGGCATAATCAGGAGTTATGCCTGAGTTATTCCGAGTTATGTCAGAGTTATGTATTGAAGAAGTTGTTTTCTATATTTACAGCTAATTTGGCTCTAGAAGGAGGTCTGATCCAAGGAGTTTAGTTACACATTGCAATACTTGCTCCTAAAACAGTTTAATTATGGAAAAAGACCACCAGATACGTGAAAGCGGTCCTAAGCTACCACATTGCCTCCAACTCCTGGGAGAAACTGAAGGGTGAGATACCACCTAAATATAATCTTGTAATTAGTTTCAACTATAGCTGGTGAAATTGAAGTTTAACATTTAAAAACATTTATCCCAATCAGCTCTCTCCAAGTGGAGCTCAAGTTCCCTTTCTCATTTGACTATAAAGAATGTGTATATGTCCTTATATTTAAGGAGAAACAGAGTTTCTCAAAGGGATTTAGGGCTCTGGTGTGTTTCATACACTTGTATTGTCAATATTATGGGTAGGTGTAAGAGCTTGGTGCTGTAATCTATATAATAAGCTATGGATAAGTCCAAATTATACTATTATTATCAATTGGGTGTTTTTTGATCACAGAACTGAGTGGGCGGAGCAGTTGAACAGTAGGTCGTCAATACTCCAGTAACCTTCTTGCTTGCTCTGCTGCAAAGTGTCCCAGAAATCCTTTTTTAAACGTTGGCAACTATGCATACCTAGGAAGTCTCCGGAGCAGGCAGCAATGATTTATATAATTTTTTATTCAAAGTGAAAGTAAATCCTAGCGTTTTACTAATGCTAGGATTTACTATTGAAACAAATAAAGGGCTCCTTTATTTGATTCAATCGATCACCGCTCTTAGCTCCTACAGCAGAGCACGGATAAAAAAAAGTTTTGGCTAAGAGGTGACGTTTTCACCGCTTGGCCAATAGCAGTGCGGTAAATAAAGGAGCTTTCTACATTAAGTATCTTATACTTCATGAATGAAAGTGCTCTTTATTTGTTTCAATAGTAAATCCTAGCGTTAATAAAACGCTAGGATTTACTTTCACTTTAAACTTTTTTTTTTTTTTTTTTTTTACTCCTTCATAATTTTTTAAAATGGCTATTAAGGGGTCACATGGACTTTTATGGTGTTTGACTGGTTTGGGGTTGCCATGGTAATTTATCCCAACAGATATGTATTTGGTTTTATGTAACATCTGCTGGGCTTTGTTTTTAAAACCAGTCTCCCTATGGGATACCATTCAATTTAACTCCAGGAAAAAGTAATGTGCCTGCTCACATACTTGTTTACTACTTCATTTAATACTGTGTTTTTTAATGCATATAATAGGAGCTATGGAGCCACATATCCTAGCAATTTAAAGGGATATAAAACCCAAAATATTTCTTTCTTGATTTAGAGCATGAAATTTTAAACAGCTTTCTAATTTTGCGTTTATCAGTTTTCTTCATTCTTTTGGCATCTTTTGTTGAAAAGCAGGGGCGTATGCTTAGGAACCAGCCCATTTCTAGAGCACTATATAGCAGCAATTTTGCATAAATGTTATCAATTTGCAAGAGCACTATATAGCAGCACTATTTCCTGCCATGTCGTGCTCCAGATGCCTACCTAGATATCTGTTCAACAAAGAATATCATGGGAACAAAGCAAATTTGATAATAAGAGTAAATTGGAAACTTTTTTTAATTTAATTTTTTTTTATGGTATACTCTGTCTAAACCGCAAAAGAAATGTTTTGGGTTTCATATGCTTTTTTTAATTGTAGCTCCTAACTTTTTGGATTTTTTTTATAGTGTGTGTTTATAAATAAATATCACCCCAAAATTTTGCTTGCAGGGGCAACTAGAAAAAATATACTGCATCTGGTCGAGGACCTCATTTATCTAACCTCAAAAAGTCCATATGTAACCCCTTAACGACCAGCGCCATACAACGTACGACGCTGGTCGTTATGACCTCAAAGGGACACTAAACCCAATTTTTTTTTTCTTTCATTAATCAGAGCATGCAATTTTAAACAACTTTCTAATTTACTCCTATTATCAATTTTTCTTTGTTCTCTTGCTATCTTTATTTAAAATGTCCAAGAGATATCAATCAGCACCTGAACTACTTGCACGCAATGTAGGGGTACCACCAAACCCTACTAAATGCAGTGAAAGTCCAAGAAATATGGCAGCAATCAGTAGTTAACAAATGGTCTTTATTAGAGCACAGCAAACAAAAGAGCAACGTTTCGGGAGCTTCCTCCCTTTGTCAAGCTCCCGAAACGTCGCTCTTTTGTTTGCTGTGCTCTAATAAAGACCATTTGTTAACTACTGATTGCTGCCATATTTCTTGGACTTTTATCTTTATTTAAAAAGCAGGAATGTGGTGCATAGGAGCCGGACCATTTTTGGTTGAGAACCTGGGTTATGCTTGCTTATTGGTGGGTAAATGTAAGCCTCCAATAAGCAAGCGCTATCCATGGTGCTGAATCTAAAATTGGCTGGCTGCTAAGATTTACATTTTCTGCTTTTAAAATAAAGATAGCAAGAGAACAAAGAAAAATTGATCATATGAGTAAATTTAAAAGGTGCTTAAAATTGCATGCTCTATTTGAATCCTGAAAGGACCCGCAACGTACCCTGTATTTTGAAATGCAAACTTTCAACCAAATTTGCCAAAGAAATCCAGTAATAAGTATTTATAAAAAATGTACTATGTTCTGTGATTGTGAATTTAGCTTCCTATGTGATTTTTATTTCAGTTAAAGGGACATAATACTCATATGCTAAATCACTTGAAACTGATGCAGTATAACTGTAAAAAGCTGACAGGAAAATATCACCTGAGCATCTCTATATAAAAAAGAAAGATATTTTACCTCACAATCATCTCAGCTCAGCAGAGTAAGTTCCGTGTAAAAAGTTATACTTCACCTGCTCCCAGCTGCAGGTAAAAATAAAAAAAAAATGATGAAATGAACAGCAGCCAATCAGCATCAGCAGTGCTGAGGTCATGAACTCTTACTGTGATCTCATGAGATTTCACTTAAAGGGACAGTATACACTCATTTTCATATAACTGCATGTAATAGACACTACTATAAAGAATAAGATGTACAGATACTGATATAAAAATCCAGTATAAAACTGTTTAAAAACTTACTTAGAAGCTGTCAGTTTGGCTCTGTTGAAAAGGTAGCTGGAAAGCCCACTGCAAGTGGCAAATTAGACACTCCCTCCTCCCCCCTTCTTTTGCATATGAAAAGACCCTTTACACAAAAAGCAGCAAGCTGGAGAAGGTAGCTGACAGTATTCACATAAAACTTTGGGGCTTGGTTAGGAGTTTTAAAAAAAAACTTTATGGGCTATATAAATAGATCATCTACAAAACATTTATGCAAAGAAAAAATGAGTGTATAATGGCCCTTTAACTCTCATGAGATTTCATAGTAAGCTTCCTTTACCTGATTGGTGAAATAATATGAGAGTTCACGAGGCTCATCCCCTAAGATGTCCCAGGACAGACATACTAATATGCTGCTTAGAAATCCTTTACAATGGGAGGTGGCTACTGAGGAACTTTTGAGGTAAAATATCTTTCTTTTTTACATAGAGATGTTCAGGTGATATTTTCTAGTCAGCTTTTTACAGCTATGCTGCATCACTTTCAAGTGTTTAAACATTTGGGTATTATGGCCCTTTAAGCAAACGTTAAGCAAAATATCTGAAGGAGAAAAATTTCTAAATGTCAAATTAACAGCATTCGCCAGACCCTTTACAACCATTAAACTAATGTGATTTATTGTTTTATTCCAGCATATGTTTTTAATTTAAAAAAAGTGTTTTCTTTTTAGTGGTTTATAATCGGAGCAAACACTTGTTTAGATTTCATCTCAATTGAAAAACAAATTACTTAATCCTTTTGCATTTATAATAAGCGCACAGACAGACTTGAACTTATCCTTTTAAAGACTTATTGTTTGCCAGTATGAAAAGGGTTAAGGAATCAAAATAAGGAAATGTGGGAGGGAATTTCTACTCTCCTCACTGCTATTTTTAATACGTAAGTAGTTTGTATTACCTCAGTCGTCCATAACTTTGGAAAATGAGTGCCGAGGCAGATAATTTTTCACAGATGATGAATTCAGACACTGGTAAACACAAAGGGAAACTGCATTGCAAACGCACTATCATAAATCTATTATATCTCTGAATGGTATTGACGATAGAAACAACACCTTTGTGTGCTGTGTTTTGGTAAGTCATTGTTTTTGCTTTGGTACATTTGTAAAATTAGGGTGTGGAAAATGTGTATTAGACTAGCAACAACATATTGTGATGTGTCTGTTCTATCTCTCTAAACAGACCTATTCTATATAATGTAAAAGTATTAACTGTGAACATGTTATCTTTTTACATACCACAACCACAGATCAGCCTAAATTCTGGTTTAGTATTTATTATTCAAGTAAGGCTGCAAACTAATGTTATCTTAAACACTTTAGGAATATATTTTGTGTCAGATTCTAAAGTATGTGTATTGGCTTTTAAGATACATGTATGAATATATAGGTTCAGGGGTATGGATGCACACAGGATATCAAATGTTCAAAGACAAAGCGTAAACAAAATGAAGAAAATAAATGTTTCCTGTTGAAACCGAGCCAAGCAATTTGTGCAGTGACTTGAATGTCAGGGGAGATATTTAAAAGCAGCGCTTTGCCTGCAGAAAGATTAGATATTTGTTTATTTAAATCTTCAGGCAGGAGAAAAAGATGGTTTGCATGAATATTTCTGACAGCAGGTAGATTTTTTTTTTTTATTCTGGCAGTGCATTGTGTGCTTTATCTTCATTACTATTCATAAGATTATAAAATATTGCTAGATGTGTTTTAATCTATCTGCTGTCTTAGATAGTTTGATAGATTATGAATTTGAATTGGCTCATTTTGATGTTAAAGGGACAGTAAGCACCTGGAGATTTTTATATAAAAGGACTAGCTACATGTAATGAAATAACTCTAAAATATATCTTTTCATTATTTATTTTGACCCCTTTTCTTGTAATTTAGATTTGAAATTTGAGCAATTTCTTATTCTCAGAACAGAAAATTCACCCTGTTTACTTCTCCATGCCAACCCTGCTAAATGTTTGTCTGTCCGTAAGTGGCTTTATCACATAACACCTGCAAAACAATGTCCTTTTTATTAACTTTGACAGTGGATAGCCTGGTTTGGAGACTAAAGCCCAGATGGACTCCTAAGATATGGCAAATGGGGGTGGAGTTTGGCTACTGAAAAATAATTGCAGTAAAATGGCTTTTTGTTTTACTGATAAGAGTTGGTTAATATGTTGCCTTGTAATTGCAAGTAGTTTGTTGTCCCTTTAAATTGTTTGATTTGTGTTAGAACCCGTCCATATCATGGGCTGAAATGCTATTGGTACAGCGGCACCACGACCCAAGTGCTGGGGGGACCCATAGCAGACAGTCAATACATAGGTGTGTGCAAAATGTGTACAATCCTAATGCAGGGGAGCCTTTTATTCGTTCAGGTTGCAGCAGTATCTATCCTTATTATTATAGAGAACAGCAAGTATATTATTACTATTACTTACTACTGAGATACCTTTTTGAGAGCCCAAAACATATTTTGAACTAGGCTTCTGTTGAGTAGGTCTGCTACTACTTAGGTTACTGGTTATTTACATCTTGCAACAAAGATGTATTTATATGTTTTATATTTTTTCAGAATGTTGTGAAATAGTGTAACACGACTTGAAACGTTTTGTTATTTTTCATTTGTTGCTATATTTGACCGGCTTTAATGAATCTTGATACACAGGAAAACTTTGCTCTTTTTATTGTTCTGCATCAGCACTTTACAAAAAATTCTGATCATCCTAATAAAATGACGGAATAATCTAGATTTTATTAAAGAGACAGAGACAAGTATTTTGCATTACTTTTCCTTTTACTGCTCAAATAGCATTTTTAAAGTTAAAACAGATAAACAGAAAAACTTTAACATAACCTATAACATGTAAATAACAACATTTAGACAGTTAGTAGATATCCAATCAGATAATGACATAGTCCATAAAGTACACAGAAAACTGTTATTAGTCCTCTTGTCTATTTGCTGAAAGGAGAAAAATAAGCATGGCAAATAAGAAAAAACTAAATTCCGAAAGGAGGCAAAAAATACTGAAAACCTGGAGAACCACATAAGAAAGGTAAACTGAAGAAAATCCTGGAAACTTGAAAAGGCTGGAACTCTTGAAGCTGAAGAAAGAATCAGGAACTGAATAAGATGGTATTTTGTTCTAAAAATTCGTAGAAAGGTTGTCAAAACAAAACCTTAAATAGGGAGGGATATTGATATGAGGAGGGAAAATACTCGTCTCTGTCTCTTTAATAAAATCTAGATTATTCCGTCATTTTATTAGGAAAATCAGAATTTTATTGCAAGGACAGAGACTCATATTTTGCTAGTTTAAAGCAAATAAATCAAGATGCCAGATGGTGTGGAATAGAAGAAATGGGTTTAAAATAAAACTGATGAAAAATGGAGTCAGAAGACCAATCTGCAGGATTTAAAATATCTTGTAATGAGGCAGACTTGGAAAAAGCTTTAGAAGCAGACGCTCCTCTAATAGAATGAGAAAAAAACCAGGATCCACACCAGCTTGCAATATGATCCACTTAACCCACCTACTAATAGTAGAGGAAGTAACAGGTAAATGAGGAGGAGAAAAATAAATGAACAGTTGTTTAGAATCAGAAGATCTCAAACGAAGAGATTTTGATTCATATATTTTTAGACAGGAAACAACACAGAGATTAGGATGTTCGAAAAAATAAGGATAGAAAATAGAAGTCATAGTTTTAGTACGTCTGGCCAGAGAAAAAATTACACCTTGAGGAGAAGACATTTTAGCATCATCATCTATTGCTTTTACATCAGAAACTCTCTTACAAGACAAAAGGCATAACAAGGTTGCAAGTTTACAAGTAAGCTGTTTAAGAGAGAAATTCTTATTATCCGGCCAATTCCTGAAAAAATAAATTAATAAATCTACATCCCAAAAATAATTATATTTAGGAACAGCAGGTCTGTTGACACAAATAGCTTTGAGAAGTTTACAAATTAGTAAAATGTTGACCAAAAGGTACATTATAACCCATGACCTGCCGAAATAGTCGAGCGAGCATCATTGATCGATCTGTAAGCCAAGCCAGCTTCAAAAAGAGAAGTTAAATAATCACTTCACTTAAATTGGCTGAAATGGGATCCAAATCCCTGTTACTGCACCAGCTAGTTCATTTAGTCCAAGTGAATAAATAACATTTCCTGGTGCCCAAGAAAGACCTTCGGAGACCAGAATCCCCTGAAATTTTCCAGGAAATTAGTCAAAGAGAACCTGATAGAACTAGTTTGTGAAAATCTGCGTTTTGATTGATGAGAAGATCTTGTTGAAGAGGTAAAAGAACTGGTGGAAGAAAGGACATTTCTAGGAGAATCAGGAACCAAAATTGTGCTGTCCACCAAGGAGTTAATAGGAGAGAGATCAAGTTCCTCTTCACATAAGAGATTATTCAAGGAATCATTGAAAATGGAGGGAAGGCATAAGCTCCTGTCATTCGCCAATTTTGAAGGCATCCATCGCTAAAGCTGTCAGATCTGGTCTCCAGCTGTAAAAAGGAAGGATCTGGTAATTGAGACGAGAGGTGAAGAGATCTATTGAAAAAGGACCTCTTAGTTCTTTAAGTCTGAGAAACAAGAAGGTGTTTAATTTCCAATCGCTGTTGACTTTTAAATGACGGGATCCCCAATCTGCAGCGGAGTTGAAAATACCAGGAAGGTATTCCACTTGAATCGATATATTGTAAGTAAGACATTGATGAATAAAGTCCTTGGTCATTTCTGATAACGTCTTTGAAGAAGTTCCTCCTAAACGATTCAAATAACGAACTGCAGAAATGTTGGAAATGTTCCTGACAAAACTGTTGATTGCACAACAATTTATATGAAGCTTCTTTTCTGAAATAGACCATTTGCCTCCCATAATAATAGGACCAAATCTTGCACCCCAACCAGAATTGCTTGCATCCGATTCTAGGATAATGTCCGGAGATTTCCCAAAAATAGCTCTCCCATTCCAGGCTTCCATGTTGGATAACCACCAAAGAAGTTCCAATATCGCTTCTTCTGAGAAAGAGATCATCTGAAAATAAGAATAACCTAAATGAAGATAATGAATCTTCAATCTCTGTAAGGCTCGATAGTGAAGAAGCGCAGGAAATATTGCCTGAATTAAAGAGGAAAGAAGACCTATAATCCTTGCCAGAGCACGAATGGGAAAAAATTCTTTCTTTCTTTCTTTCTTTCTTTTTTTCTTTCTTTTTTTCTTTCTTTTTTTCTTTCTTTTTTTCTTTCTTTTTTTCTTTCTTTTTTTCTTTCTTTTTTTCTTTCTTTTTTTCTTTTTTTCTTTTTTTCTTTTTTTCTTTTTTTCTTTTTTTCTTTTTTTCTTTTTTTCTTTCTTTTTTTCTTTCTTTCTTTTTTTCTTTTTTTCTTTCTTTCTTTTTTTCTTTCTTTCTTTTTTTCTTTCTTTCTTTTTTTCTTTTTTTCTTTCTTTCTTTTTTTCTTTCTTTCTTTTTTTCTTTCTTTCTTTTTTTCTTTCTTTCTTTCCTTGTCCATAGGAAGAAATAGTATTTATAACAAAACCCAGAAAAATTAAATTTTGAAAAGGGGCTAGAATGTTTTTTTGATATTGATAATAAAACCTAAATTCTGGAGAAGATTCATAGTAGTATTTAATTGGTCTGTAAGGACAATAGGATCTTGATGAAAAATTAGATTATCGTTCAAATATATAATTTAAACGAATACCCCTCATTCTCAACCAAGAAACTACTGGTTTTAATACTTTTGTATTTTATGTATGTAACTTTTTAACTAGTTGTTAAACTATAAACTGTGTAAATGTAATTAATATGTAATATTGTATATAAATATAATATGAGTAGCTCCAGCATTCCATTAGAGCATATCTTGACTGAAAAGCATGCAGATATCATAAGTACTGTGTGGCAGCTTTATGTGTAACAATCTTATACATATAGTGCTCAAGACACATGCACTCTTCTGACCCTACCTGGATATACTCTCATGGAGATGTTTCAACAAAGGATGCCATGAGAAAAAATTAGTAAAATTGATTATCAAAGTCAATTTGGATTTGTTTTTAACTGTATGCGCCATCATAAAAGTTTAAGTTTGACTTCCATGTCCCTTGAAAGATTTCCATGTTGTTAAATAACTATAAAACCTTCAGGGAGTTTGGGGGCTCCGTATTTTAAGTGGTACAACAACATTGATGAGGGCATCTATCTGATGGGCATAGCTGTTGGTAATAGATTCCCAAAGTAAAGTGTTAAATTATTAGTATTTTTAGGTTATACATTTTACAATGCCATGTGGATATAATCAGATAACATTGGCCATCTGAGTGTTAAAACCGTAAACTTATTGGTCCTCCCATATGGACAGGGCAAACATATAAACATAGGAACATTGGTTTTGGCATCATGCAAATAAAGTTTGCTCATATTAATCCTAAGGATAGTCTTATGCATGTTCCAAATATTCTTGAATTATCTTACAATATTGGTCCTTCCTGCCTCTATTGGAAATCTATTCCATGATCAGACATTGTTTTTCTAAATCTTAAGTATACCTGTTGTGGGATCCTGTTTTCTGGTAGTGTGATTTGGGCAAAATAATATTCTCAACTTTATTAAATCTGTACTTAAATATGTCAATCATGTAACTTGGTTCTGCTCCCTAAACATCACTAAATATTTCCTGAATTTGATGTCATTAGCAGTTTGTGTTTTAGGAACTAACTTTGTTATTGTTCATAAACCCTATTGTAAACTTTGCAAACTGCGTGTAACACCTATATCTATATATCTGTCACCCCAATTATTCAATGAATATAATATAAAAAGATAGACCTATAATGTTTGTTACCAAAGAGATTTCAGATTGTGTTTATGCACATACAGTAGGAGTATTTTTTATTATCTTAGCAGTAATTTTGACTGTCTAATACTCTGCAGAAACCACATAACTGAAGTGCCAAGAGTATAGGTTGAATAATAGATAATAGCTGAGTGGTCTGTTCTGATTCTTCCATTAGTACACTATTTCCTATGGGAAACTTTTTCATGGTAGCATTGGAGTAGCTGGACAGCAACTTTAAATAAAGTAGCTAGTGCTACTGCTACAAACCAGCAGGAGAGAGAGATTTATAGATATGAAAAAGTAAGTTTACTTATTGACTGACACTGGAATGAATAAACCGATAACTTATTTATTCATGTATTAATTTGTTTTTGTTTTGTTTGTTAAGGGACATGAACCCCTTCTCCTTCCTTTTTTTTTTTAATTTCATGATTCAGATAAAGCAGACTGTTTTAAACCACTTTCTATTTAACTTATATTATGAAATTGTCTTCATTCTCTTGGTAACCTTTGTTGAAAGAGCAGCAATGCACTATAGGAAGCTAGCTGAGCACATTGGGTGAGCCAAAGACTTTGGGCATACAGTATATGTTCAGACACCAATCACCAGCTAGCACCTAGTAGTGCATTTCTGCTTCTGACTCTACCAAGGTATGCTTTTCAACAAAGGATACAAAAGGAACAATGCAACATAAATAAAAGTAATTTGAAAAGTTTTTTAACCCTTTGACTGCTAAGCCATTTCCCACCTGGGTGCTAAGCTGGTTTTGAGCTTTTTGTTGCAGTTCACGTTAAAACACTTTTAGAAGTAAAGTTTGTGTGAATAAACTATACAAACTATATATTGTTGTTTTCAGCAGATTCAAAATATATCATTATTATATGTGTATGTATCAGGTTTAAAAAATAGTGCATAAAATGTGACAAAAATGTATTTTTTTTTTTTACTCCTGACTCAATAAATAATAGTATGTAATTTTATTTTTCTAAGCTCTATCATCAAAACCTGTGTGTATAAATATTTATTGTAGGTAACCTGTCTGAAATAAGCAGAAATTGAAAATATTTCACTGTTTTTTTCCACTGTTTTATTGCAGGCATCTCAATTTGATAAATTATCAAAAACAGAATCTTAGAATTTACTGTACTGTTTTCAGCAATTAAACAGTTCTAGCCACCTGAGAAATTAAAATGGGGCACACAAAGAACACATTTGCAGAAAATACACCACTTGGTGCATCAAATGAGGGGCTACAAGTATTTCTAGCATGAATTTGGGGTGCGCAGCAATTAATGGAATAAGTTGCACTGCTTAAAAAAAAATCTAAGCAAAGAGCCATATTCCACTTATTATTACATTATCTATTTTTGTGCTAGCAATACATGTAGCCCCTCATTTGATGAATCAAGGGGTGCACTTTCCAAAAATGTGCGCTTTATTTAATGTATCTTAGTTTCCCAGGTTTCTACAGCTGTCTAATTGTAGACATAACCCAAAAAGTTGAAAGGCTATTTTTTTTTTTCTAGATGATTTCAGTATTGCCATGTCTGCAATTAAACAGTTCTAGCCACTTGGAAAATAAAAATGTTACACAAACAGGGGTCAAGTCCTACAAAAAAAAAAAAAGTGTGGGAACTTATATATATATATATATATATATATATATATATATATATATATATATATATATATATATATATATATATATATATATATATATATATATATATATATATATATATATATATATATAATATATATATTATAGATCCGTATCAAGAAGGGCACTCTCAGGATTTGTAAATTCAAATACAATGACTTTATTCATACATCAACAAACAACTATTCTTTGTTGATGTATGAATAAAGTCATTGTATTTGAATTTACAAATCCTGAGAGTGCCCTTCTTGATACAGATCTACATAGTTACACTTTGAGGATTGCACCCAGGTCTACTACACACCACCTTCGTTGGAGTGCTGGGCCACAGGCTAATTGTTACACTATATATATCCTCACCTGTGATCTGTTTGCTTGTAATTAGTGTGTGTGTATAAAAGGCCAATGAGTTTCTGGACTCCTGAAAGACCTTTGCATCTTTCATCCAGTGCTGCACTGATGTTTCTGGATTCTGAGTCATGGGGAAAGAAAAAGAATTGTTAAAGGATCTGTGTGAAAAAGGTAGTTGAACTGTATAAAACAGGAAAGGGATATAAAAAGATATCCAAGGAATTGAGAATGCAAATCAGCAGTGTTCAAACTCTAATCAAGAAGGTGCATAGTTCTATTTCTGCTGAGGGGAAATAACCCCAGAGCAAGCCACACAGAAATGTAAGTACCCAGGGACGGCTCCGGAAATTGTACTGCCTGGGTCAGAGAATGCAACAAATCCCCCCAGTAGTAACATTACTGATTAGCATATAAACCTACTAGCATGGGAAGGACGTTTAGAAAATATGCACTTGTCCCACCTTGAATTTCAACCCCTGGCTGTGTCTTTGTGCATTATGAGGTTATGCTGCTCGTAGCCTGCGACCTCCCCCATGGAGGCACTGACGTGCTGCCTCTTGTGAAGTGCTGCCTGGGTCCATTGGACCCACTTGGTCCCATGGTTGAGCCGGCCCTGTAAGCACCATGTGTAATAAAAGATAATAAAGGTAATATCAATAACAGGGGTGATAACACATCAGTACCGCTGACAGTCTTACATTTAGTGTATTGTAGGAAGTGTTACTGCCCATTACTAGAGGATCTCACTATCCCTCTAACCAAACTGTGGGCCAGCTCCTCCCACTAGCAGCAGCAGTAATTTATTGAAGTGTTTCTGTTCTCTGTCCAGAGGGAACTTCGTTCCTCCTACAAAAATAGTGCAGGAACTCCATTCCCATGCGTTCCTGTCCGACTTGACCCCTGTACACAAAGCACACATTTGTAGAAAGTACACCCTTTGGCGCATCAAATGAGGGGCTACATGTTTCTCTAGCACATAATTGAGGTGCGCAACAATTAATGGAATATGGTGCTTTGCATAAAAAAAATTATTTTTAGGAAAGAGCCATATTTCACTTATTATAACATTGTCGATTTTTGCGCTAAAGGGTGTACTTTCCAAAAATGTGTACGTTTATTTGATGTACAGTATCTTAATTTCTCAGGTGGCTACAGCTATCTGATTGCAGACATAACCCCGTAAAGTTTAAAGACTATTTTTCTAAAAAAAAAAAAATGTTTTAATTCTCTATACAAAATAAATAGATATTTTTAAAGGAATTATGTCACTAGAAAATGTTATTTTTATTGCAAAAAAAATAAGCTTCTTTGCAAAAAATACAGAAGTTTTGAAAGATGGAGAGAGCTGCATAAACAGGGTGTTTTACTCATCTTCCTCGCACGCTAAAAGGCTTATTTATAAAAATATTATTTTTTTTAATAGAGACCCCCAATTTTTTTTTTTAATTTTTTTTTTTATTTTTTAACTATACACATTTAAGACATTATTGGAAAGGTTAGATTATTTACCTTTCCAATCGTGGGTCTTGTGGGTCTATAGCTGCTTAGATGCCTGAGATACAGTCATCTAAACAGCATGCCCCAATCTCCCTATTACTGACAATTGTCAGTTTTAAATAAAGTTGCACAGTGACGTCATTGTGCGTGATGTCACTGCGCAAAACGTGAAGCCCCGGCGATGCCTGTGACTATACAGGGTGGGAGTAGATGGAGGTCCCTAGAACTCCACGAAGGTGGGGAAGTGCTAGTGACAGCTCTGAGCCGTTGTTAGCACCTGAGAGGGAAACTTTGCGATGACTCAGAGCCATCGTTGGAACCTGAGAGGGAAACTTTGCGAAGACTCGGAGCCGTCGTTAGCACTCAAAGGGTTAAAGGGACACTGAAGTCAAAATAAACTTTTATGATTTAGATAGAGCATGCAGTTTTAAGACACTTTCCAATTTACTTTCATTATCAAATTTTTGTATTTTTTTTTTTTTATATACACACTCTCTCTGAGGTACCAGCTCCTACTGAGCATGTGTATAAGCATACAGGGTATATGTATACTAGTCTGTGATTGGCTGTCTATCACATGATGCAGGGGGCCAGAAAATGGGAGAAAAAATAAATTTATCAGGACAAAATTCTACTGCTTATTTGAAATTCATATATAAATGTTTTAAATCATTGACTTTTATTTTGCTCTTGTAGATTATGCAATTCTACTGCATTGAGTGGTCCTTTAAAAAATGTTACATCATTCTGCACATAGTGCAGAATTATCTAAGATTTTCTTAGTGACAGCTTGAAAAGAACAAAAGATTTGAGAGTTTTTATCCCCCAATGTTATACTTGCCTTGTTTCCTCTCCAGGCTCTTCTGATCAGGTCTTCTTTTCAAAAGCGATTTGTGGGCGCCTGATCGCGCTATTGAACTAAATGTAGCGTGCTCCAGCTGCCAGACCAGAAGGAAAGCACGCTACATTTAGTTCAATAGCGCGGTCTGGCATGCTGTGTTTAGACAGCGCGCATGCAAATCACTTTTGAAAAGACGACCTTATCAGCAGAGCGAGGAGACAAAGTAATTATAACTTTGGGGGCCAAAAACTCTCGTCTTTTTTTTTTTTTTTTCAAGCTGTCGCTAAGATAATGTTACATAATTCTGCCCTATGTGCATAATTATGTGACATTATTGTCCCTTTAAAATTGTATGCTCTATCTTGGAGAAAAATAAATAAATAAATTGTGTTTCATGTCTCTTTAATCCCTTTATTACCGGGACTTTCAGAGCAAAACTTGTCCAAAATACTGGAGAATTTTTAGCATTTTTGCTATCACTATCATTTAAACCGAAATAAAACCTTGGTTTATTACACATGTATATTTTTGACTTTTGGTTATGATTTTATTGTTTTTTTGTTTTTTTTTATACCTCAACAAATGTTATGCCCTGCTAAATGTAATGTTGATGACTGTTTTAAATGGAACATTCCAGTCAAAATTTAAATGCACATAGATGAATTACATCTTTCAATAGAAACATATTTGCAATATACATGTATTGGCAAATATGCTTCTAGTAAAAGTTATGACTGTTTTAGTGCTAGCATTTTTCTCTGCACGTGCATTTGAAGCATAACTATATATTGTCAGTGCACCAACATTTTAAATGCCACAGCTGTTTAAAGAGTCAGTGGGGCTTGTATCATGTCTGCAATTAACACATTGAGTCATTATGATAATTCAAGCATCTTAGGCTCTCTTAGCAAGTGCTGTGTTTAAAATGATGGTGCATACTTAATACACTTTTAAAACCGCTATAGCTTTTGTTAGAAACATTTTTTCTAATACATGTATAATACAAAAATGCTTCTATTTAATACTGAAATGCATCCATGTGGATTTTAATTTAGGCTGGAATGTCCCTTTAGGGTACACAAGCTGCATTTTAAACAGTAATACAGGTATTTGATAAATGCTTTATGCACAATGTATTGGCATAAACAGCATTCCTAAATTAAAGCAAATCTGCTAAATTATGCCCCCTACATGTATGAACACAAATGTTTTTTTGAGATGGTGGTATTTTATTAAAGGGCATCTTTAATCTTGAAAACATTCATAATAATGTAAAGAGTGTATTTATGAAAATATTTTGCATGTAAAAATAAATAAGTGCTTACATTTTAGGTGCAATACATTTTTGTGTTGCAATCCAGTTTAACCCCTTCCCGCGGTTAGGACGTTACATGCTGTCTTAACCGAGCTTGTTTTTAGCACCGTTAAGATGGCAAGGAATGGCCTAGCAGCATAGGCACTCCCATACCCCCCCCCCCCCCCCCCCCCCCCCCACAACGCTTGATTTAACATATTCTACTTATTTGTTTACATTGGAGCTTTGTTTTTGATGTAACAAATAAGTACCGGCAGGAAGGGGTTAAATCTTAAAAATAGTGTTTTTACATTTCACTTTTTTAAGACATAATTTTTTTTAAGTTTACAGCTATTCCTGGCTTATGTGCAACCCAGAAATAACAGGAGTCATCATTTGGAATGTTTATATTAAATCAGGTGATTTGGGACTATGCTTTGCATGATTTAGTGCCAAGCTTATTTACACCTAGCCATAGATCACTGTTTTTCAAACCTGTCCTCAGACTTTGCCAACAGGCCATGTTTTCAGGATTACCTTCTATGAGAGCAGGTAAAATTACCACATTTACTAATCAGCTGATTATTTCACCTGTGCTGCAGTTCAGATATCCTAAAAAAACTGGCCTGTTAGGGAGACCTGAAGACTGGTTTCAAAAACAGTACCCTAGATTGATTGGAGGAGTTATTTGAATTGATGTGCACTATTATCTATTTGCACAATTATTAGCGGATCGCTTGCTATTGCTGATTATATGTACTGTATAGGTAAATGTGTAAGACTTTGTCCTGTTATTGATATCAAGTCCTTGCTTTTGACTTTTTTGTTGTTGTATTTTATTAATTGTAATATGTTCCAAATTCAACCTCTTTAAGTATATATCTGTTATTTTAAGAGCGGGCTAGATATTTTCCCACTAACCTTATATATGGTTATTTACCATTACATATAGATATTAAAGATATTTTTATGTTAGAATAAAGTCCAGGCTTACTTTAAGAGGCCCTTTGCATTGGTGGAGCTAACAATGGTAAATATCCCACATTGGCAAAACCCTACTTATGCATCTCAGGCACCTCAACACTATATGAGCGCTTCTTCTCTGCTGTAGGCAAAATAGCTTGCAAAAAGAGAGCCAGCCTCCGCCAAGAGCATCTGGTCATGTTGACATTTTTGCATTTCAATGCAAAGTTTCTGAAAGGTGGTACACGTGATAGTCTACCTCTTTCTAGTTCTACCTCTTTTGAAACCGTTTGTTAAACAGCAGAACAAATTTTTAAATTGAGGCAAAACACCACAAACAGTTGTGTTAATGTAAAGTTGTAAATTTTTAGTCTGAAGTTTATATTTGAAACACTCAGTACTTGTAGATTGTATTTTAAATATAGGGGGGTTGTTTTCTGATTAGTTGAAAAAATTAATTGATTATGAAAATAATTGTTAGTTGCAGCCCTACAGGAGATTAAATCTCTTTTCCTCCAGCCTTAAATTTTATACTTGCCTTGTTTTCTCTTTAGGCTCTTCTGATCAGGTCTTCTTTTCAAAAGCGATTTGTGGGCGCCGATCACATAATTGAACTAAATATAGCGTGCTACCAGAGTAGTAGTAGGTTTTTATTTAAAGGCTTTGCAAACACAGACTTTCATTGGTTGCACAGGCCAAAATGTAGAAAAATAAACAAGGGGGACTTTATAGTAAAAAAAATATATATATATATATATATATCTATATATATATATAAGGATTTTTTGTTGTAAGTGTGTGCACTCTCACCATCTGTCATCAACCGCCAGGGTGCTCTATGGATATTGCAATAGTGTTCAGGAAAGATAAGCACTCAATGGACTTCAGTCATCTGTGTAATAAACAATTTTATTGGTGACGTTTCGGGACAAAAACAGTCAGAGGAAGGGACTGTTTTTGTCCCGAAACGTCACCAATAAAATTGTTTATTACACAGATGACTGAAGTCCAGTGAGTGTGTATATGTGAGTATATATATATATATATATATATATATATATATCTCAAAACTGCTGCAGACACGTGTACACTCTCTTGAGCTTACATGTCTGCTTTTTAACAAAGACTAACAAGAAAACAGACAATTTGATAAGAAGTAAATTAGAAAGTTGTTTAAAATTGTATGTTTTATCTAAATCGTGAAAGGGAAAAAATTGGATTTTGTGTCCCTTTAAGTACAGTGTTGTAACATTATAGCAGTAATATAACGTGTCATCAATTTAATGCCAATTATTATACACAACTGAATAATTGTTATTGATGTAATTGTTCCTAGTTAGTGTTTGTCTAATCTTTTTCTCTTAATGGATTATGTGATGTTCAAGCACCCAAAACATTTATAAAACATGCAATTAAGATTCAAATTCCTTTTTTTTTATTAGCCAAAGTACATCTAAGCATTATATAAACATATTATTACTGCCTAGTATGACTATATAATTTATTATTATGACTGTAGAAAGATTGATTTTTTTTTTAATCACTCTGCCATTGATTTTAAAGCTTTGGCTGCTAGGCAGGGTGGCATTACAAAGCATTATGCTTCAATTCTAAGTAGTAGTAAAGGGCTTAAAAGGACATTAACCATCTGTGCACAACAACAAAATAGTAACTATTCACAATGTTACTGCATTTCATTTTTTTCCGCAGCTCTCTTCAAATCAGTTCTCCTGTTTTAATAGCTTAAAGGGCCTTAAAACCATTTGAGGTATGTACTTATAAAAGAAGGGTCATTGAAAGTAAAGTATTTTATTAATTTTCAAATAACCCCCCAAAACAATATGACTTTAACTGTTTGGAGTAGCCTAAACCAATCCCCTTATCAATCTCCTGCATCAATTCTTGTGGCTTTGTCTGGGGGTCTCTGACAGCACAAGGAGTTTGGAATCCTCATGTGGCGAGGTTGTCAATCAATGTTTTGGAACTCTATTCTCTATTGAAAAGGGAGCCTTATCTCAGTTTTCAGACGGACAATGTTACAGCAGTTCCCTAGCCATGAAAAAAGTATCTTGAATCCTCTCTTGTGCAGAAACTAATTCCTGCCTCATAACTGCAATTCGCATCCCAGGTGTAGACAACTGGGAGGCAGAGTACCTCAGTTGTCAGTCTCTATATCCAAGAGAGCGGTCCTTCCACCAAGATGTGTGCTATCTGACTGTAAAACACTGGGGCCGACCAGAAATAGATATGATGGCCTCTCGTTTGAACAACAAACTTCCAGGTACCTGGAAGTTTGTTGTCAGGCAGAGGTATTGGATGCTCTAGCATTTCCCTGGTCTTTCCAGCCGGCTTATATATTTTCCCCTCTGATCCTACTCTCCAGACTGATTTAAAAAATAAAAACGGAAGTGACATTTGTAATCCTAATAGCCCTAGCGTCGCCACACAGGATTTGATATGCGGACCTGGTCCGAATGTCCAGTTGCCGGCATGGCCTTTTCCTCTAAGGCCAGACCTTCTGTTTCAAGGTCCTTTTTTCCATCCAGATCTAACGTCTCTACACTTGATGGCATGAAAATTGAATGCTTGGTTCTCGGTCATAGAGTATTCTCAGGCCCGCAAGCCGGCTTCTAGGAAAACGTATCACAAAGTTTGGAAAACTTATATTTTATGGTGTGTTAACCATGATTATTCCTGTCATTCTTTTAGAATTCCTAGGAGTCTTCATTTTTTGTAGAATGATTTAGATAAAGGTTTATACTTATTTTGGCTTTTACACCTCACCACTTGGCTATATGTCAAACTAAGGTATGAGTGAGGTGGGAGGGGTTTTATAGGCTTTTGCAGTTTGGGAAACTTTGTCTCCTCCTGGTAGGAATGTATATCCCATTTGTAATAGGTCTTGGACTCTCGCCACCATGAAAGAAATGAATTGGGGAAGATATATATATATATATATATATATATATATATATATATATATATATATATATATATATATAAAATATAATTTCATGATTCCAAGTTTATAATTTACTTCTGTTATCAAATTTGTTTAAAAGCATACCTAGATATGTAGCGTGCACGCTATGGCAAAATTTGTGCTGCCATCTTGTGCTCTGGCAAATATATTACATTGTTAAAAGGGTTTTTGCAAAATTGCTGCCATATAGTGCTCCAGACACTTGCACGCTCCTGAACCCTACCCATCTGATTTTTTTTTTTTTATTTTGCTTTTTTAGCAAACAATTCCAAGCAATTTGATAAAAAAAATATTTTTTTAATTGTTCAACCCCTTAACGACCGAGGACGTGCCAGGCAGGTTCTAAAAAAAGTGACAGTGACCAAGGACGTGCCTGGCACGTCCTCTGGTGTTTCAAGCGCTGAAAGCGATGCGAACGTGATCGTTTTCAGGGTATTGCAGTGATGCCTCGATATTGAGGCATCACTGCAATACCCTGGAAGCGATCACTCTGTGGCCCTATCTGCATCTGCCAGTCATAGCCGATCGTTGGTGGCGTGGGAGGGATACAAGGGAGGTGAGTGGGCAGCCCATTGTTGGTTCACTTCCTCTCAGCTGGAATCCGGTTGCAGCAGTGTGGCGAGGTCTTCGGGAGCGCGAGGGGGCACACGTGCTACTTACTACATAGTCCAGTATAGTGACTATTATACAGTGAAGGAGGGAGAGGGAGGGGGGATAATAAAGAATACATTATTGGCAAAGGGATCTGGGAGGGGGAGGGTATTGAAGGGGGCAGCTACACTACAGAAAAATGGGGTATAAATATATAAAAAAAAATATTTTGACTAAACTGGGTACTGGCAGACAGCTGCCAGTACCCAAGATGGCGGCAAATAGGTAGTGGGGGGGGGGTTAGAGAGCTGTTTGTGGGTGATCAGGGAGGTTAGGGCTAAGGGGGATCCAACTAAGCATTTTATTTATAAAAAAATTAAAATAAAATTCTAAAAAAAACTTTCTGCCAGTACTTATGATGACGGTGACAATTGTGAGGTGGGGGAGGGAAGAGAGGGCTCAGGGAGGAGTCAGGTGGGAGGATGATCTCTAAACTAAAGCTAAAATTAACCCTAAAAGCTATTAATTAACCCCTTCACTGCTGGGCATAATAAAAGTGTGGTGCTCCGCAGCATTTAGCGGCCTTCTAATTACCAAGCAACGCCAAAGCCATATACCTGTATGTCTGCTATTTCTAAACAAAGGGGATCCCAGAGAAGCATTTACAACCATTTGTGCCATAATTGCACAAGATGTTTGTAAATAATTTCAGTGACAAACCTAAAATTGTGAAAAAGTGAACAATTTTTTTTTATTTGAGCGCATTTGGCAGGGAAATGGTGGCATGAAATATACCAAAATGGGCCTAGATCAATACTTTGGGTTGTCTACTAAAAAAGAAAATACATACATGTGCAGGGTTATTCAGGGATTCCTGACAGATATCAGTGTTACAATGTAACTATCGTTAATTTTGAGAGAAAAAATGGTTTGGAAATAGTAAAGTGCTACTTGTACTTATTGCCCTATAACTTGCAAAAAAAGCAAAGAACATGTAAACATTGGGTATTTCTAAACTCAGGACAAAATTTAGAAACTATTTAGCATGTGAGTTTTTTGGTGGTTGTAGATACATAAGATTTTGGGGGTCAAAGTTCGAAAAAGTGTGGGGTTTTTGTTTTTTCAATTTTTTCATCATTTTTCTAAAAAAATTTTTTTTATAGTAAATAAGATATGATGAAAATAATGGTATCATTGGAAAGTCTATTTAATGGCGAGACAAACAGTATATATGTGTGGGTACAGTAAATGAGTAAGAGGAAAATTACAGCTAAACGCAAACGCAGCAGAAATGTAAAAAAATAGCTCTGGTCTCAAACGGTAAGAAAATTGAAAAGTGCTGTGGTTGCTAAGGGGTTAAACATACATGCTTGTGTTAAAGGGACAGTCAACGCCAGAATGTTTGTTGTTTAAAAATAAAGATAATCCCTTTATTACCCATTCCCCAGTTTTGCATAACCAACACAGTTATAATAATAATAATACATGTTTTACCTCTGTAATTACCTTGTATCTAAGCTTCTGCTGACTGCCCCCTTATTTCAGTTCTTTTGACAGACTTGCATTTTAGCCAATCAGTGCTCACTCCTAGGTCACTTCACGTGCATGAGCTCAATGTTATCTATGTGAAACACATGAACTAATGCCCTCTAGTGGTCAAAATGCATTCATATTAGAGGCAGTCTTCAAGGTCTAAGAAATTAGCATATGAACCTCCTAGGTTTAGCTTTCAACTAAGAATACAAAGAGAACAAAGCAAAATTGGTGATAAAAGTAAATTGGGAAGTTGTTTAAAAAAAGTTTTGTTTTTTTTTTGGACTTGACTGTCCCTTTTTTTTTTGGACTTGACTGTCCCTTTAAGAGAATGCAATTGCTGCTTTACTAATTTTAGATTATATGACTAGGTGATAAGCCTGCCCAGAGGGCAGTCTATTTTTTAAAAAATACAAACCCCCAAGCTAATGTTACAAAATATGGTAAAATTACAGAAAAAAATAAACAAAGCTATCCAAAATAAAAAATGTAAACCTAAACTAATACCCCTTAATAATAAATAATCCCCCCAAAATAAAAACACCCCCTAATCTAATACGTAACTACCGATAGCCCTTAAAAGGGCCTTTTGTATGGGCATTGCTCTAAGTTAAATGGCTCTTTTACTTAATTTTTTTTTTTTTTACCAATTACCCCCCAACAGTAAAACCGCCCACCCAACCAACCCCCCCAAAATAAAAAGTCTAAAAAAACCTAAGCTACCCTTTGCCCCTAAAGGGGAATCTGTATGGGCATTGCCCTTAAAAGGGCAATCTGCTCTCTTACAGCCCAAAAAATCCCTAATCGGGGGGGAAAAAAAGCCACCCCGAATTTTTTAAAAAAAAGCCTAAGACTAAGCCCCAAATAGGTAGTCACCATTCCTAAAGTCTGGCGGTGAAGGTCTTCTTCCAGGCTGCTCCATCATCTTCTATCTTCATCCGGAGCGAAGGCGGTGCGGTGCTGTCTTCTCCAATGCGCGGATCCAGAGCGGCAGTCTTGGGCGGAGGCGATCCTCAACGGTGTGGAGGCTCCTCTTCATCCAATCTCCGGCATACACTAAAAATTGAATGGAAGGTACCGCAATCAATTTGGGGTACCTTGCATTCCTATTGGCTGAAATTTTGAAATCGGCCAATAGGATTAGAGCTACTGAAATCCTATTGGCTGTTCAAATCAGCCAATAAGATTTCAGTAGCTCTCATCCTATAGGCTGATTTAAAAATTTCAGCCAATAGGAATGCAAGGTACCCCAATAAATATGGGGTACCTTGCATTTAATCTTCAGTGTGCAATGGACTATCGCATGAAGAGGAGCCTCCACGCCACTGAGGATCCGTGCATCGGGGAAGCCAGCTCCGCACCTCCGTTTCACGCCGTCTTTGCTCCTGATGAAGATATTAAGATGATGGAGCCACCTGAAAAAAAGACCTTACCTGCCGGACTTCAGTAACGGTGAGTACCTATTTGGAGTTTTTTTATTTTTAAGATTAGGGATTTAATCGACTTGTAAAAGAGCTGAATGCCCTTTTAAGGGCAATGCCCACACAAATGCCCCTTTAGGGGCAATGGGTAGTTTATTTATTTTTTAGTGTTAGATTTTTTTTTATTTTTGGGGGGTTTGGTGGGTGGGGTTTTTTTACTGTTAGGGGGGATTTAGTAGTTTTTTAAATGAAAGAGATGTTTAACTTAGGGCAATGCCCTAATAAAGGCCCTTTTAAGGGCTATTGGTAGTTTAGATTAGGGGGTGTTTTTATTTTGGGGGGCTTTTTTATTTTCATAGGGATTAGGTTTAATTTTTTTTTATTTTTGATTTTTTTTTTTTTTTAATATTAGATTGTTTTGTAATTTAATGTTAGGTTTTATTAAATTAATGTTAGTTTTTTTTACTTTTAATTGTAACTTAGTATTGGGGTTAATTTAGGGGGTGTTAGGTTAGGGGGCTTAGTAATTTTAATTAGTTATTTGCGTTGTGGGAGGTTGGCAGTTTAGGAGTTAATAGGTTAATTAGGTTTATTGTGATATGGGGGTTGGCAGTTTAGGGGTTAATATTTGAATTATTTGCGTTGTTTAATTTGCGGATTAGGGGTTAATTACTTTATTATTTTGCGATGTGGGGGTTGGCGGTTTAGATGTTAATACTTCGTGCGGAAGGTAAGTTGTTTTTTTTTATTATACTTCGTGCGGGCAGTCGGGTTTTTTTTTTATTTTGTGCGGGCGGTTATGTGTTTTGTTTTTCGTGTGGTTGCGTACGCTGCATCCAGTTGGATTCCGAAAATGGCCGAGTGGTGAAAGAATCCACCTATTTTGGCTGCCTTGCGTAGCCAACATTCCTTTGAGGATGCATGCGCAACTGGCGACACAGACGGACGTATTACAAACGCGATTATAGTATAGATTAATTTAAATCATTTGCAAATATGTTTCAAGTCTTCATCAATATTATGAATGTAAGCTGGCTGGTGCCTATTAGAGAAATGTGCTTTTTAGGTATCTTGCTTTCTTAAAGGGACAGTCTAGACAAAATTAAAGGGATAGGAAAGTCAAAATTTAAACTTGCATGATTCATATAGAGCATGCCATTTTAAGACACTTTTTTAATTTCACTTCTATTTTCAAATGTGCTCTGTTCTCTTGGTATCCCTTGTTGAAAAAGAATACACATATCCTACACTAGTGGGAGCTGCTGCTTATTGGTGCTGCACACATTTGTCTCTTGTGATTGGCTGACTAGATGTGTTCATCTTGCTGCCAGTAGGGCAATGCTGTTCAGCAAAGGATAACGTGAAAACAAAGCAAATTTGATAATGGAAGTAATTTGGAAAGTTATTTAAAATATCTTCTATCCAAATCATGAAAGAAAATTTTGGGGTGTCCTATCCCTTTAAACTGTTATGATTTAGATAGGGCATACAGTTTTAAAGAACTTTTCAATTTACATTTATCATCAAATTTGCTTTGTCCTCTTTGTATTCTTTGTTGAAAGCTAAACCTAGGTAAGCTCATATGCTAATTTATAAGCCTTTGAAGGCTGCCTCTTATCTCAGTGCATTTTGATAGTTCACATTTAGACAGTGCTATTTGTTTGCCATATAGATAACATTGTGCTCATTCCTGTGGAGGTACCTGGGAGTCATCACTGATTTGCTGAAATGCAAGTTTGTCAAAAGAACTGAAATAAGGGGGCAGTCTGCAGAGGCTTAGATACAAGGTCATTACAGAGGTTAAAAAATAAATAAAAAATTAATATAACAGTGTTGGTTATGCAAAGCTGGGGAATGGGTAACAAAGGGATTATCTATCCTTTTAAACAATAACCATGCCTTAGTAGACTTCTGTGTAACAAGCTTAGCTATCACTGTGCTAGTTTGTTCTCTTTATTCATTAACAGATCGTTAAACCATTTTCTCTTGTATTGCTAAGCTGTTTTCATAGTCTCCATCAGGACTCAAAACAAATTAACTTATGTAGCATCAGTTTTTATTTTCATATATTAATGTTATTTAAAGGATAGGAAAGTCAAAATTTAAACTTGCAAGAATCAGAGCATGTAATTTTAAGACACTTTTAAAATTCTATTTTCAAATGTTCTTTGTTCTCTTGATATCAGTTGTTGGAAAGGAATAGGCATGTCCTACACTAGGGTGAGCTAGCTGGTGATTGGTGCCTGCATACATGTTTCTTTTATGATTGGCTAACCTAGATGCGTTCAGGTAGCTGACAGTAGTGCAATACTGTTCTTTTAGCAAAGGATAACAAGCAAATGAAAATATATGGTAATTAAAGTAAATTTGAAAGTAGTTTTAAAATTGTATGTTGTATCTGAATTAGGAATAAAATTGATGGTGTTTCCTGTCCCTTTTAATAGTCATATTTCCATAAAAAGTTATTCTGACAAATAGGTTTTATGTTTCATAATTTTAGTCGCAGTGATGAAAAAATACTAAAAAATGTATTTGAAACAATTTTGTTACCAAGAAATGGTGCTCTGTGAGTTCATATGCATCTTTGTCCTACAAAACTCTTTACAATAATACCCCAATTAAACGTATTATTAGTTATTGTAAATATGTGGCAACAGTGTCACCCACTAGTAGCAAGTCAGCAGTTTCACTGCATATGTAATTTTTTTTTGTGTGGGTATTGTTATCAGAGGGTTGCTGTATCACTGCTCAGTTGTCCCAAGACATTAATCTTGATAAGAAAATATTACCTGTAACAAATATTATTGCAAACTATTTTTGCCAAAGTGACACATAAACTAGACCTCCCTAAAACTGCCCCCCCCCCGTGTGTATCAATTAGCAGTGAGGGAAACTGATTACCTGAGGTTGCTGTAATCTTGTCTGATTTGTTGAGCTGTCAATAAACATGCAATAAATACTTTTAAAACTACATCATGTTTTGCCAAACATAAGGTTCAGCAACCTGTGCCAGGATAACCACTTGCACCTTTATGAAACAGGACAAGACAGGAGTGCTGTACAGTATAGTTTGAAATTGAGCCTCAATAGATTTAAGCAGAGTATCTTTGAGTTCCAAAGTATCTACACAACTTAATTTTAAGAGGTACAGAGGTCAGAAAACCTACCATTAAACACCCAGATGTCTCCTAGCAGCCACACAACAGCTACTTTGTGTGGGAAGAGGGAAGAAAGCATTGTTATACTAGTACATGTAAACTCTTCCTGGTGGGGAGATAAGCGTTCTTACATATGCACTATACAGAGTTGTCTGTTGTTCATCACAAAATACTGAATAACCGTCAGGTGACTGTGCATGGGTGGTGGGTCAGACCACACAATATTACCTCACTAAAGCTCTATCATATCACTGAGCAATGATTTTTATCTTCCTGGCTCCCATTAGCACACTAGCATCTTTTATCTTCCAGTAACACACAGCAGTGAATTGAACCACTAGCTAAGATGTATTTCTCCTGTTAAGTGTGGTCAGTCCACGGGTCATCATTACTTCTGGGATATTAACTCCTCCCCAACAGGAAGTGCAAGAGGATTCACCCAGCAGAGCTGCTATATAGCTCCTCCCCTCTACGTCACCTCCAGTCATTCTCTTGCACCCAACGAATAGATAGGATGTGTGAGAGGACTGTGGTGATTATACTTAGTTTCATACCTTCAATCAAAAGTTTGTTATTTTATAATAGCACCGGAGTGTGTTATTCCTTCTCTGGTAGAATTTGAAGAAGAATCTACCTGAGTTTTTTCTATGATTTTAGCCGGCGTAGTTAAGATCATATTGCTGTTTCTCGGCCATCTGAGGAGAGGTAAACTTCAGATCAGGGGACAGCGGGCAGATTAATCTGCAAGAGGTATGTAGCAGCTTATTATTTTCTGGCAATGGAATTGATGAGAAAATTCTGCCATACCGATATAATGTAAACTCAGCCTTAAATGCAGTAGCAGCAACTGGTATCAGGCTGTCATGTATGTATATTTTACACTTCAGTATTCTGGAGAATGGCACTTCACTGGAATTATACTGTATGCATAAGACTTTAGCCTATTTTGCAGGGACTAGCAACAGGCTTTGTAATAACACTTAATTTATTTATGTTAAACGTTTTTTGCTGGCATGTAAAATCGTTTAATTTTCTGAGGTACTGGGTGAAAAAATGTTTTGGGCACTATTTTTTTCCACTTGGCAGTCGTTTTTATTTAATTTATGACAGTTTACTGATCTCTCTCACTGTTGTGTATGAGGGGGAGGGGCCTTTTTTGGCGCTTTTGCTACGCATCAAAAAATTCAGTCAGAGGTTTATTGTCTTCCCTGCATGATCCGGTTCATCTCTACAGAACTCAGGGGTCTTCAAAACTTGTTTTGAGGGAGGTAATCACTCACAGCAGAGCTGTGAGATTGTAGTTGACTGTGATAAAAAACGTTTATTTCTGTATTTTTTTTCTGCTATCAGGGTTAGTTATCCTTTGCTAATGGGAGCAATCCTTTGCTAAAAGTGTGTTTTTTACAAAGATTTGATGCTATAACTTTTCAGTTTATCAATTTTCAACTGTCATAACTTTTTCTGTGCTTCTTATAGGCACAGTACGTTTTCATATTATAGTAAATTACTTGAAAAGTATTTCCAAGTTGCTAGTTTATTTGCTAGTGTGTTAAACATGTCTGATTCAGAGGAAGATATCTGTGCTATATGTGCTAAAGCCAAAGTGGAGCCCAATAGAAATTTATGTACTAACTGTATTGATGCTACTTTAAATAAAAGTCAATCTGTACAAATTGAACATATTTCACCAAACAACGAGGGGAGAGTTATGCCGACTAACTCGCCTCACGTGTCAGTACCTGCATCTCCCGCTCGAGAGGTGCGTGATATTGTAGCGCCGAGTACATCTGGGCGGCCATTACAAATCACATTACAGGATATGGCTACTGTTATGACTGAAGTTTTGGCTAAATTACCAGAACTAAGAGGTAAACGTGATCACTCTGGGGTGAGAACAGAGTGCGCTGATAATATTAGGGCCATGTCAGACACTGCGTCACAATTTGCAGAACATGAGGACGGAGAGCTTCATTCTGCGGGTGACGGTTCTGATCCAAACAAACTGGATTCAGATATTTCAAATTTTAAATTTAAGCTTGAAAACCTCCGTGTATTACTAGGGGAGGTGTTAGCGGCTCTGAATGATTGTAACACAGTTGCAATACCAGAGAAATTGTGTAGGTTGGATAAATATTTTGCGGTACCGTCGAGTACTGACGTTTTTCCTATACCTAAGAGACTTACTGAAATTGTTACTAAGGAGTGGGATAGACCCGGTGTGCCGTTCTCACCCCCTCCAATATTTAGAAAGATGTTTCCAATAGACGCCACCACACAGGACTTATGGCAAACGGTCCCTAAGGTGGAGGGAGCAGTTTCTACTTTAGCTAAGCGTACCACTATCCCGGTGGAGGATAGCTGTGCCTTTTCAGATCCAGTGGATAAAAAGTTAGAGGGTTACCTTAAGAAAATGTTTGTTCAACAAGGTTTTATATTGCAACCTCTTGCATGCATTGCGCCTGTCATGGCTGCAGCAGCATTTTGGTTTGAGTCTCTGGAAGAGACACTTGAATCAGCTCCATTAGATGAGATTACACACAAGGTTAAAGCCCTTAAGTTAGCTAACTCATTTATTTCGGATGCCGTAGTACATTTAACTAAACTTACGGCTAAGAATTCCGGATTTAGCACTGTGGCTAAAATCCTGGTCAGCTGATGTTACTTCTAAATCTAAATTGCTTAATATCCCTTTCAAAGGGCAGACCTTATTCTGGCCCGGGTTGAAAGAAATTATCGCTGACATTACAGGAGGTAAAGGCCATGCCCTGCCTCAAGACAGAGCCAAACCTAAGGCTAGACAGTCTAATTTTCGTTCCTTTCGTAATTTCAAAGCAGGAGCAGCATCAACTTCCTCTGCACCAAAACAGGAAGGAGCTGTTGCTCGCTACAGACAAGGCTGGAGACCTAACCAGTCCTGGAACAAGGGCAAGCAGGCCAGGAAACCTGCTGCTGCCCCTAAGACAGCATGAATTGAGGGCCACCGATCCGGGAACGGATCTAGTGGGGGGCAGACTTTCTCTCTTCGCCCAGGCTTGGGCAAGAGATGTCCAGGATCCCTGGGCGTTAGAGATCATATCTCAGGGATACCTTCTGGACTTCAAATCCTCTCCCCCAAAAGGGAGATTTCATCTGTCAAGGTTGTCAACAAACCAAATAAAGAAAGAGGCGTTTCTACGCTGTGTACAAGATCTTTTACTAATGGGAGTAATCCATCCGGTTCCGCGGTCGGAACAAGGACAAGGGTTTTACTCAAATCTGTTTGTGGTTCCCAAAAAAGAGGGAACTTTCAGGCCAATCTTGGATTTAAAGATCCTAAACAAATTCCTAAGAGTTCCATCGTTCAAAATGGAAACTATTCGGACAATCCTACCCATGATCCAAAAGGGTCAGTACATGACCACAGTGGATTTAAAGGATGCTTACCTTCACATACCGATTCACAAAGATCATTACCGGTATCTAAGGTTTGCCTTCCTAGACAGGCATTACCAGTTTGTAGCTCTTCCATTCGGATTGGCTACGGCTCCAAGAATCTTCACAAAGGTTCTGGGTGCTCTTCTGGTGGTACTAAGACCGCGAGGAATTTCGGTAGCTCCGTACCTAGACGACATTCTGATACAAGCTTCAAGCTTTCAAACTGCCAAGTCTCATACAGAGTTAGTACTGGCATTTCTAAGGTCGCATGGATGGAAGGTGAACGAAAAGAAGAGTTCTCTCTTTCCACTCACAAGAGTTCCCTTCTTGGGGACTCTTATAGATTCTGTAGAAATGAAGATTTACCTGACAGAAGACAGGTTAACAAAGCTTCAAAATGCATGCCGTGTCCTTCATTCCATTCAACACCCGTCAGTAGCTCAATGCATGGAGGTGATCGGCTTAATGGTAGCGGCAATGGACATAGTACCCTTTGCACGCCTACATCTCAGACCGCTGCAATTGTGCATGCTAAGTCAGTGGAATGGGGATTACTCAGACTTGTCCCCTACTCTGAATCTGGATCAAGAGACCAGAAATTCTCTTCTATGGTGGCTTTCTCGGCCACATCTGTCCAGGGGGATGCCATTCAGCAGGCCGGACTGGACAATTGTAACAACAGACGCCAGCCTACTAGGTTGGGGCGCTGTCTGGAATTCTCTGAAGGCTCAGGGACAATGGAATCAGGAGGAGAGTCTCCTACCAATAAACATTCTGGAATTGAGAGCAGTTCTCAATGCCCTTCTGGCTTGGCCCCAGTTAACAACAACTCGGGGGTTCATCAGGTTTCAGTCGGACAACATCACGACTGTAGCTTACATCAACCATCAGGGAGGGACAAGAAGCTCCCTAGCAATGATGGAAGTATCAAAGATAATTCGCTGGGCAGAGTCTCACTCTTGCCATCTGTCAGCAATCCACATCCCGGGAGTGGAGAACTGGGAGGCGGATTTCTTAAGTCGTCAGACTTTTCATCCGGGGGAGTGGGAACTTCATCCGGAGGTCTTTGCCCAAATACTTCGACGTTGGGGCAAACCAGAGATAGATCTCATGGCGTCTCGACAGAATGCCAAGCTTCCTCGTTACGGGTCCAGATCCAGGGATCCGGGAGCGGTTCTGATAGATGCTTTGACAGCACCTTGGACCTTCGGGATGGCTTATGTGTTTCCACCCTTCCCGATGCTTCCTCGATTGATTGCCAGAATCAAACAGGAGAGAGCATCAGTGATTCTAATAGCGCCTGCATGGCCACGCAGGACTTGGTATGCAGATCTAGTGGACATGTCATCCTGTCCACCTTGGTCTCTACCTCTGAAACAGGACCTTCTGATCCAGGGTACCTTCAAACATCAAAATCTAATTTCTCTGAAGCTGACTGCTTGGAAATTGAACGCTTGATTTTATCAAAACGTGGTTTTTCTGAGTCAGTTATTGATACCTTAATACAGGCTAGGAAGCCTGTTACCAGAAAGATTTACCATAAGATATGGCGCAAATACTTATATTGGTGCGAATCCAAGAGTTACTCATGGAGTAAGGTTAGGATTCCGAGGATATTGTCTTTTCTACAAGAAGGTTTAGAAAAGGGTTTATCCGCTAGTTCCTTAAAGGGACAGATTTCAGCTCTGTCCATTCTTTTACACAAACGTCTGTCAGAAGTTCCGGACGTTCAAGCTTTTTGTCAGGCTTTAGCTAGGATCAAGCCTGTGTTTAAAACTGTTGCTCCACCATGGAGTTTGAACTTAGTTCTTAATGTTTTACAGGGTGTTCCGTTTGAACCCCTTCATTCCATTGATATCAAGCTGTTATCTTGGAAAGTTCTATTTTTAATGGCGATTTCCTCGGCTCGAAGAGTCTCTGAGTTATCCGCTTTACATTGTGATTCTCCTTATCTGATTTTTCATTCAGACAAGGTAGTTCTGCGTACTAAACCTGGGTTCCTACCTAAGGTGGTCACTAACAGGAATATCAATCAAGAGATTGTGGTTCCATCTTTGTGTCCTAATCCTTCTTCGAAGAAGGAACGTCTGCTACACAATCTAGATGTAGTCCGTGCCCTGAAATTTTATCTACAGGCAACTAAGGATTTTCGACAAACATCTTCCCTGTTTGTCGTTTATTCTGGTCAGAGGAGAGGTCAAAAAGCTTCGGCTACCTCTCTCTCTTTTTGGCTTCGTAGCATAATTCGGTTAGCCTATGAGACTGCTGGACAGCAGCCTCCTGAAAGAATTACAGCACATTCTACTAGAGCTGTGGCTTCCACTTGGGCCTTTAAGAATGAGGCTTCTGTTGAACAGATTTGCAAGGCTGCAACTTGGTCTTCTCGTCATACTTTTTCCAAATTTTACAAATTTGACACTTTTGCTTCCTCGGAGGCTGTTTTTGGGAGAAAGGTTCTTCAGGCAGTGGTTCCTTCCGTATAAAGAGCCTGCCTGTCCCTCCCGTCCTCTGTGTACTTTAGCTTTGGTATTGGTATCCCAGAAGTAATGATGACCCGTGGACTGACCACACTTAACAGGAGAAAACAAAATTTATGCTTACCTGATAAATTCCTTTCTCCTGTAGTGTGGTCAGTCCACGGCCCGCCCTGTTTTTTATGGCAGGTAAAAAAAAATTTGAATTATACTCCAGTCACCACTACACCCTTTGGCTTCTCCTTTCTCGTTGGTCCTTGGTCGAATGACTGGAGGTGACGTAGAGGGGAGGAGCTATATAGCAGCTCTGCTGGGTGAATCCTCTTGCACTTCCTGTTGGGGAGGAGTTAATATCCCAGAAGTAATGATGACCCGTGGACTGACCACACTACAGGAGAAAGGAATTTATCAGGTAAGCATACATTTTGTTTTTTCATCCTCATGGTTGCCAGTAAAAAAAAAAAACACTTCTTGGGTGCCAACAACACAGGGATAGGCAAGGTGTCCGTACACGGACACTGGTGTCCGTGACTAGCCCTTGCCGTGTCCGCCACAACCTTAGTATATGTTTTGATTGAATAATAGGAATAAAAACAAATATGTAGTGTGAATAAAGTTAGTGGCTTGTCAAGAGACTGCTAGCAATATTGGGTGATAAGTTATGGAATAACTAAAGCCTGAGTGAAATACTGGATGTGTATCTGCATCAGTATAATAACACCCAGCTATATACAAAGACACAGTAGTGACACTGGCACATGCGTATAGCCAGACAAGGGCTGGTTATAGAATCAGCGGTATCTGCATCAGTATAATAACACCCAGTGCTATATAATGACACAGTAGTGACACTGGCACATGCGTATAGCCAGACAAGGGCTGGTTATAGGGTCAGTGGTATCTGAATCAGTATAATAACACCCAGCACTATATAATGACACAGTAGTGACACTGGCACATGGGTATAGCCAGACAAGGGTTGGTTATAGGGTCAGTGGTATCTGAATCAGTATAATAACACCCAGCACTATATAATGACACAGTAGTGACACTGGCACATGGGTATAGCCAGACAAGGGTTGGTTATAGGGTCAGTGGTATCTGAATCAGTATAATAACACCCAGCACTATATAATGACACAGTAGTGACACTGGCACATGGGTATAGCCAGACAAGGGTTGGTTATAGGGTCAGTGGTATCTGCATCAGTATAATAACACCCAGCGCTATATAATGACACAGTAGTGACACTGGCACATGGGTATAGCCAGAGGAGGGCTGGTTATAGGATTAGTGGTATCTGCATCAGTATAATAACACCCAGCGCTATATAATGACACAGTAGTGACACTGGCACATGGGTATAGCCAGAGGAGGGCTGGTTATAGGATCAGTGGTATCTGCATCAGTATAATAACACCCAGCACTATATAATGACACAGTAGTGACACTGGCACATGGGTATAGCCAGAGGAGGGCTGGTTATAGGATTAGTGGTATCTGCATCAGTATAATAACACCCAGCACTATATAATGACACAGTAGTGACACTGGCGCATGGGTATAGCCAGACAAGGGTTGGTTATAGGGTCAGTGGTATCTGAATCAGTATAATAACACCCAGCACTATATAATGACACAGTAGTGACACTGGCACATGGGTATAGCCAGACAAGGGTTGGTTATAGGGTCAGTGGTATCTGCATCAGTATAATAACACCCAGCACTATATAATGACAGTAGTGACACTGGCACATGGGTATAGCCAGAGGAGGGCTGGTTATAGGATTAGTGGTATCTGCATCAGTATAATAACACCCAGCGCTATATAATGACACAGTAGTGACACTGGCACATGGGTATAGCCAGAGGAGGGCTGGTTATAGGATCAGTGGTATCTGCATCAGTATAATAACACCAAGCACTATATAATGACACAGTAGTGACACTGGCACATGGGTATAGCCAGAGGAGGGCTGGTTATAGGGTCAGTGGTATCTGCATCAGTATAATAACACCCAGCACTATATAATGACACAGTAGTGACACTGGCACATGGGTATAGCCAGAGGAGGGCTGGTTATAGGATCAGTGGTATCTGCATCAGTATAATAACACCAAGCATTATAAAATAATGTTTTTAATTTAAAATGTACCTTGGTGTTCTTCACTAAGGTCTGTAATTTGGAAAATGTCCGCCACAGCCTTTGTCTGTGCCTATCCCTGCAACAACACATGATGGAGTGCATGCTAAACGTCACATATTTCCTTGGTTTATTTGCAAGGAATACAGACCATAGACATTTTATAGGGCCATAATAAATCTCTAGGCATGCATGCAAATAAACTTTATTGTCCAAATATATAAAAAATGCTATTAAAATGAACTTGTACATTGAATTATACTAAAATTCTTAAAGGGACACTAAACCCCTTTTTTTATTTAATGATTCAGATAGAGCATGCAATTTTAAGCAACTTTCTAATTTACTCCTATTATACAATTTTCTTCATTCTCTTGCTATCTTTATTTAAAAAGCAGGAATGTAAAGCTTAAGAGCCAGCCCAGTTTTGGTTGATAACCTGGGTTATGCTTGCTTATTGGTTTGCTAACTGTATCCACCAATAAGCAAGCACTATCCATGGTGCTGAACCTAAAATGGGCTGGCTCCTAAGCTTTAAATTCCTACTTTTTAACTAAAGATAGCAAGAGAACGAATAAAAATTGATAATAGGAGTAAATAAGTAAGTTGCTTAAAATTGCATGCTCTATCTGAATCATTAAATGAAAAAAAAATAGTATCTCTTTAATTTAACTTATCAAAATAGTCAGTTTAATGACAATGCCAGATGCCCATAATATGGGCATTCTTTTTTTTTTCTTTAACTCCAGGACCAATCAGATGTGACTTAGTTATATGGTAGCATGAAGCTGGTTTCCAATAGCAACAGGATGCTACCAGCTCTGCTATTGCCTACTGCATGTTCTATCACAGTAGTTTTGTAAACAGTAAGGTAATGCAAATAATAAGTTATTATGTATTTGCATATATAGACATGCACTAGCAATATATACCTGCAAAGTGTCCAATAGGAACAAATTATACTAATAATGTCATTCACTGCCCACTGCCTCTATAGAAAACACATTCACCAGTGCCTGGAGTTGGTTTGTTCTAGAGGATATGGGAGGCAATGAAGAAGCTATCAGAGTGCTGCAGTAGATAATGAGCCGAGAGTAAGGAAAATGAACCTGGCTCCCAGTTTGTCGAATCCTGCCCATTAATCAGGTTACTTTGTATATAGTATATGTAACAGAAGGAAATCGGCACAAATTTCTAGCATCAAAATATAATTTTAGTATTTTAAGTTAAACCACTTTTTTAATGTTATAAAAAAAGTAGGCTTCATTTTGTAATTTAGTTCAGCTGCAATAACACTGATAAATAATTGAGCATATTCAGTGCAGAACAGCTTTCTAAGCTATCCTGAAGGCTTGGAATCCTTCATAGATTTTCCATCTCATTGTTTCTTGCCAATTTAAAATGTAGAAATGACCTATTTAAGCTGTGAATTTATATCTCCTTTAGCACATCTTTTAGAGACCGTCATCTCAGTAATGCACTGATTTTAAATGTGAATAAAGTTTTTATACCCAGTTTAAATTAAATGAAAAAAGGTTTTAATTTTGACTTTGCCACCTAGTTCCTAAGTATTTGACTTCTTCTTGGACACTGATTATTAACAATTTTAGTTTTGAATGATGGTTGTAGTACAGCTATTTAATGATGATATTCTACTAAAACTAAATCCATATGTATATATAGAAAAATATGTATATAGACACAAATCTAATAACTGATAATTATAGTAATAACACATACATATGGACATTATATAATAACGCAATAACATGTAAAAGCCAGTAGCCAATCATAGACTCATATACGTATACACTGTGAGCTCTTGCACATGCTCAGTAGTAGCTGGTGTCTCACAAAGTGTGCAAATAAAGAGACTGTGCACAATTTGATATTAAAAGTAAACTGGAAAGTCTATTAAAACTGCATATGCTCTATATGAGTCATGAAATTTCATTTTGACTTTAGTATTGTATAATGTGCTGCCAGGCTAAGCAAATACTCACAGGGAGAGAGCCCTGATCAGCTCTAATTACAATATGTTGCCTGTTTTTCCTGCCAGGGCACAGATTGTCCACAAACATTTCCTTTAAGATGTTGATCAAATAGATTTAACTGTATATATTGAATTGTTGCTTTCAGAATAAGCATACTGTTGCTAGAGGGAAATATACTTAGATTATAGACCGATTAGCTATACATTATATGCATTGCGACAAGGCCTTGACATAGTTGCCGTGTAGCCTGGGAAACATTTGTCATTGTGTACATGCTGACATCACAAGGAGTGTCTTCAGGTCATGGGGAGATACAATACACAGCAGAGTTGCATTTGCAATTCACTGCAACCCTGAATAAATGGGGCTCACTTCGAGCATTTACAGTTGTGCTCATAAGTTTACATACCCTGGCAGAATTTGATTTCTTGGCCATTGAATGATAAAACAAACTTTTCTTTCACTCATGTTTAGTGTTTGGCTGAAGCCATTTATTATCAATCAACTGTGTTTACTCTTTTTAAATCATAATGACAACAGAAACTAACCAAATGACCCTGATCAAAAGTTTACATACCCTGGTGATTTTGGCCTGAAAACATGCACACAAGTTGACACAAAGGGGTTTGAATGGCTATTAAAGGTAACCACCCTCACCTGTGATCTGTTTGCTTGTAATTGGTGTGTGTGTGTGTGTGTGTATAAAAGGTCAATGAGTTTCTGGACTCCTGACAGACCCTTGCATCTCTCATGCAGTGCTGCACTGACAATTCTGGATTCTGAGTCATGGGGAAAGAAAAAGAATTGTCAAAGGATCTGTGGGGAAAAAGGTAGTTGAATTGTATAAAACAGGAAAGGGATATAAAAAGATATCCAAGGAATTGAGAATGCAAATCAGCAGTGTTCAAACTCTAATCAAGAAGTAGAAAATGAGGGGTTATATTTGATAACATACTGCATTCATCTTGCCATCAAGTCTGACCAAATTTCCTGTGCCTTTTGTAGCTCACACATCCCCAAAACATCAGCGATCCACCTCCGGGTTTCACAGTAGGAATGGTGTACCTTTGATCATAGGCCTTGTTGACTCCTCTCCAAATGTAGCATTTATGATTTTGGCCAAAAAGCTCAATTTTGGTCTCCTCACTCCAAATGACTTATTGTATTGTAAGAGGGATATTTTGTGGCATTTACGTAGTAATGGCTTTCTTCTGGCAACTCGACCATACAGCCCATCGTTCTTCAAGTGCCTCCTTATTGTGCATCTTGAAACAGCCACACCACATGTCCTATATTTCACCTAAAGTTATTTGTGGGTTTGTCTTTGCATCCCAAATAATTGTCCTGGCAGTTGTAGCTGAAATTTTAGTTGGTCTACCTGACTGTGGTTTGGTTTCAACAGAACCCCTCATTTTCCACTTCTTTATTAGAGTTTAAACACTGCTGATTTGCATTCTCAATTCCTTGGATATCTTTTTATATCCCTTTCCTGTTTTATACAGTTCAACTACCTTTTCCCGCAGATCCTTTGACAATTCTTTTGCTTTCCCCATGACTCAGAATCCAGAATTGTCAGTGCAGCACTGGATGAAAGATGCAAGGGTCTGTCAGGAGTCCAGAAACTCATTGACCTTTTATACACACACGCTAATTACAAGCAAACAGATCACAGGTGAGGATGGTTACCTTTTAATAGCCATTCAAACCCCTTTGTGTCAACTTGTGTGCATGTTATCAGGCCAGAATTACCAGGGTAAGTAAACTTTTGATCAGGGACATTTGGGTAGTTTCTGTTATGATTTAAAAAGAGTAAACACAGTTGATTGATAATAAATGGCTTCAGCCAAACACTAACCATAATTGAAAGAAAAGTTTTTGTGTTATCATTCATATTCTCTGAAAAAAGGCCAATAAATCTCTGAAAAAAGGCCAAGAAATCATAAATTCTGCCAGGGTATGTAAACTTATGAGCACAACTGTATATAATGATGTAGATACATACCCTGAGTGACAATTTATGTAGCACATGTTAACAATTTTTTTAAATAATATCCCAAAATAAAATACAATTATAAATAAATTTAAAAAAAAAGAGAGCAAATATACATGACAATGAATTAATCTCTTCAAACTCCTGGAAATCGCACTCAAAAATTAACTTTCATGAATAAGAGCGTGCAATTTTTAACAACTTTCCAATTTACTTCCATTCACAAAATGTGCACAGTATTTTTTTTTTTATAATTTACACTTTTTGAGTCACCAGCTTCTACTGAGTGAGCATGTGCAAAAAAGTCACCAATCAACAGCTACTGAGACTATTTAGATATGCTTTTCAATAATGGATATCAAGAGAATTAAGCAAATTAGATTATAGAAGTAGATGGGAAAGTTGTTTAAAATTGCATGGTTTTTTTGCTAAATGATAAAAGAAACAAATTGCGTTTCATGTTCCCTTTTTTTTTTTTTTTTTTTTTTTTTTTTTTTAAAAGAAGAAGAAATTAAAGGTAAATTGATGAATGATACATATTGAAATGATACTCTTAGAATTTTTTTTAATATTTTTTTTGTATTCTATTGATTTTATTACAAACGTGTTGCAGAAACCATAAAAAATCAGTTGGGAAACAAATATTCACTAAACGGTAAACAAGATGCTAGAAAAAGAAATGCAACATTAAAGGGACACTGAACCCAAATATTTTTCTTTAATGATTCAGATAGAGCATGCAATTTTAAGCAACTTTCTAATGTACTCCTATTATCATTTTTTCTTTGTTCTCTTGCTATCTTTATTTGAAAGAGAATGCATCTAAGCTTTTTTTGGTTCAGACCTGTGGACAGCACTATTTTTATTGGTGAATGAATTTATCCACCAATCGGCAAGAACAACCCAGGTTGTTCACCAAAAATGGGCCAGCATCTAAACTTACATTCTTGCATTTCAAATAAAGATACCAAGAGAATTAAGAAAATTTGATAATAGGAGTTAATTAGAAAATTGCTTAAAATGTCATGCTCTATCTGAATTGCAAAAGAAAAGATTTCGATTCAGTGTCCCTTTAAAGTTTTTTTGAAAAGTCCCTATTCTTTGCTGCAATAAAGGGACATTAAACACTAAATAAATGCTAGATAGAATGATGCATTCAAAGAAAAAATTAGTCTGAGAAAAATGTAATATTTTTTAAAAATGTCATTAATTATATAAATATTTACAAAATAAGTGTAAAGTTTTAGTTGCCATGTTGTAACTTAGGCTACCTTCTCTTCTGTGGCCAATTAGGGACAGTTATAAATAGTTCACTAGAGTGCAGCCAATGATTGTGTGGAATATAACAGTGTTCTGCATTTCCATTTCTAACCGGAACTGAAAAGCTCACAATTTCAGAATGGAATTACAGGAAAAAGTGACAAAATAAATAATGAAAGTATATTGTAAAGTTTTGTTTTATATATAACATTTATCATTTTATATTACCACCTCAAAGTGTTTAATGTCTCTTTAAGGGCCTCAAATGTAGCTAAGTTGTGATATTTATAACTCCTTCAAGAATGCCCTATCAAATACAGTATCGTAAAGATAATACCAAGAATCAAACAAAGCACCAAATAAAAAGAGGAAGCCGGACTGGAAAAAAATGTCAGGAGGAAGTGCAGAAGAAATTAATTGAAACATTACTGTTATGTTTGATTTTATTTTTTTACATGTTGCACAAAGTTAACTATTTATAATGAGTGTATAATGTTACTCTTATATTTATTACTGCAATTATATTTGTTACAGTCATAGGTTACAACCTTTATATTACATTTATGGTTATATGTAACCTTTTTTATATGGGATTATTTGTAAGTACATATATGTTGTTAATTAAGCCAATACTTACCTTTCAGATGAATCCGGTGCACTGTTGACCCACTGGCAATCTTGCTGCACATCATTCTTGATCACAGATGCCAGAAGCCACTAGCCAGAAGCCACTATAGTGGCAAAATTCTATGATTGGTTCTACCTTTGTCAGTGACAATCTCCTCTGGCTTTTACCTACTAATTCCTCTATTGATACAGAGGACAATAGACTGCTTTAGTGTAGTCTGGTATGGCCCATTGAAGGGTCATAATGGCCTATACAAGGTGGACTTTAGGGGGCCCATTTATCAAAGGGCTTGCGGACCTGATCCGACACTGCGGATCAGGTCCGCAAGACCTCGCTAAATGCGGAGAGCAATACGCTCTCCACATTTAACATTGCACCAGCAGCTCACAAGAGCTGCTGGTGCAACGCCGCCCCCTGCTGACTCGCGGCCAATCGGCCGCCAGCAGGGAGCTGTCAATCAACCCGATCGTATTCGATCGGGTTGATTTCCGGCGGTTCCTGTCCGCCTGCTCAGAGCAGGCGGACAGGGTTATGAAGCAGCGGTCTTTAGACCGCTGCTTCATAACTTGTGTTTCTGGCGAGTCTGAAGACTCGCCAGAAACACGGCCCTTCAAGCTCCATACGGAGCTTGATAAATGGGCCTGTAGATGTTACTAGAGGTGGGGGAATGTCTGTGTTTTTTGCATGGCACACAGTGTTTTCACTGACTTTCATTCAGCCATATGAATGTTTTAAGAACAAATTCGCTACGATTTGAATATTATATTGAATTTTGATGGCAAGAGACTGACATTAAAATCTGAGAACCATTTATTAGTATTCAAATGAGATAATTAAATTTGATATTCTAAACATTTAACAAAGGATCGATAACAGTTGCTTATAAAAACAAACGCTGAATGTTCTTCAGTCGTTCTAATTGTATTTAGGATGAAAAGAATTGGCCAACACTGCTAAATGTGCAGAACATTCCCCTATTTTCTGCTTTTGCACAGGGAGCAATCCAGATCTTGCAGCATTGTTATCCAGTCATTGCAGCATTGTCTTGTTAACAGCAAACCTGACTTTTGCCAATGATTATCAATGAGACCTACCTAGCCCACAAGCAAAAGAGATTGAAATTCCATTCTGCCTTTTTTTCCCTTCTATCCTATATAGTTTTCCCTCTATTTTTATCATGAAGATTTTTACATTAATATTGGTAAAATTGTCTTAGTGCCTCTTAAAAGGCCAATATAGCATTTATAGTGTTAAAATGACATGCTGTAATCCATTAGAGCATGTCATTTTAACACTAGGGATGCTGTAATGCTATGTGATTTACCCCTGCAGAGAGCTGCTGGTCCCAAGTGGAAATTGCCACTGACCCAGGCCCTGATATTCAAAACCTCTGTTTGCATCAATTCCAAATTAAACTGAAATATTTTCACTACAATTTTTAACTTGCTTTTGTCTATTTTAATATATATTACTTTTCTGTTAGTTTAAAATATAAAATAGTGTATTTTAAATTTTGAGCAAACTTCACCTGCATACAGCTGGCGAAACAAATAAGTGAGACCAGCTTGTTTAAAATGCTTACACAATGTCATAAGACTGGTGAGAGAGCTTCAGACATACCCTGGAGCAGTGATTTTCAACCTTTTTTTGCCGTGGCACACTTTTTTACATTAAAAAATCCTGCGGCACACCACCATCCCAAAATTTTACAAAATCACACATTGTAGCCTAATACAGTGTATATATATATATATATATATATATATATATATATATATATATATATATATATATATATATATATACACACACATATATACACTGTGTGTGTATATGTATATATATATATATATATATATATATATATATACACACACACACACACACACACACACACACTGTACTGTGCTGTCAGACATGCCATGCCTCCTACAAACTAAATGTTGCGTGCTGCTGCATGTAGAGCCAGCACTAGGCACGTGTTGTGGTGGGTGGGGGTTCCTTCCAAGTGTGAATACAGGTTGGGGAGGCGAGCTGCCGCTGTGCAGTTACCATCAGTCATCATCTCACTCAAAATAAAAAAACGGCACAGAATAAAAAACAAGCTTAATTTAAAAAATATGTCACACTGTTGTCAGTCTGCCGCGGCACACCTGAGGATATCTCATGGCACACTAGTGTGCCGCGGCACACTGGTTGAAAAACACTGCCCTGGAGAATCCCATGTTGAGCCCAGGGAGCCATGTCCCTCCCACTTTCTGAAGATGTCCGTTTTAATTTGCAATGCAGCAAATTCAAGGTGCTATGTAACTTCTAACACAGAAATATACAAAGTGTGATCCTAATTTATTTAAAGAAACACAAACTTTCAAAACATAATCAGAATTTCTAAAATCACTGTTAGAGCTAAATCTAAATGTATTAAAATATAAATGAGTGCATAAAGTAATCTAAAATACAAAGCATAGAGTGTAAGTGTAACAAAACTCTATTATGCAGTGCTTTATTGCTCTGGTCTTGTCTCTTCTTCATATATAGTGTGTATAATGAGAGCGATCTCACAGTGCTGGAGAGTTCTGCCCTTTTTTATTTTGAATTTTCATTGAGTTCAGCCCCTGGAAAGTCTGAACTGCAATTTCTCTCCAAGCTGGAGAACCTGTGAATATCATGGCCTCAATCATCAGGCCTCATAGCATAACAGCGCCACTAGTGTTAAAATGACATGCTCTAATGGATTTGAGCATGCCGTTTTAACACTAATGGCCCCTTAATTGATAGATGGTGCATAGCATTAGAAGTGTTTTGTATGTATTAGAGATAATAATCCCTGAAGGGTTTAATAGGTTTTTTTAAGGGACTATTGCGCTTTGAAAAGGAGGAATGTTTTTTTGTTGTTGTTTTTTTTTTTTAAAGGATCAGTAATGTTTTTTGTAATTTGAAAATTGTTTCTTTAAAATCCTGATAAAAGATATAGGGTATTTTTATGTTTAATAGTTTGCATATCCTTCTTGAACACAGTTGCTACTTAGAGACTTATTCTACTTGACTGATCTGTAAAACCGGAAAAAAACTGAAAGGAAGCAGAAAGACTCAAAGAAGTTCAAAGATACTGAGCACTTCAGGAAGAGTTGATTTTAGCTTCTGTCAGAAACTGCACAGTAATCTCTCTCAGTAGTTTTGTTCATAGTGATGTAGTTAAACATTTGTAGCTTCAATTATTAAAAACTTTTTATTGATGTCATTCAAAAGACACAAAACTGCAAGATATTGGAAAATGTGACACAATAGATTTTTAGAGGGGCTGACTCGTGGATATCATCAGTACAGTAGTGTTAACAAATACACTGTGTGCTTTGAGAAGCAACCTGATGAAATGCGCTGATTTATCTGGCGCTTTACAGTGAAAGCTCAGCTGCAAACTCATTAACATGTACAGTAAATATGTTACTCATGAATTAGTAATAAAGGCATCAGTGGTTTTGCTTTTAGACTCACTCAGATTTATAAATGAATAAATATTGCCTCTAGCTAAATTTTGCTATCAATTTATAAGTGAAAGGACTGATTTAAAAAAAATAATATATAAATATATATAATATATCAGTTTATGGCAGGGTTATAAACACAATCTTATATTAATTTTCCTTAAAAATTGAAACCCTAATCAACCATGCATCTACTAGACCATACAATTAATATAAATATCTGAATTCTTTTATTTAGTTAATATCCATAAACATATTGAAGTATATTTGCAATAAAAGGAAATGAAACAAAATTTTTATGCGTTAAAACCAACTCTTAAGATATGCTATCCTTCTTACAAAACCCAGAAAAATATACCTTCACAATTCAGCCTTTTATTTATTTAACACAATGGGACTAAAAACCTTTAACATCCAAGCAATATAATTCTAAACAGTGTTTATAAAACAATAGGATAATATATATATTCTGCTATTTAACTGCAATTTATCCTAATACAAAATTAACTGACAATATCAGAACTTGCATAGATGAGTTACTTGGTCAATCAGACACAGATTTAAACAATATATATATATATATATATAGGCTGTGAAATGCTAACTTAAAAAAAACAAAAACAAAAAAAAACATACTGCTTCTTTAAATCAATTAAATACAAATTGACTATGCATATAACTTATCTTACAAAACCTTGAATACGTTACCAAAGTAAGAAGCAGTCGATATCCAATATTCCTTGGTAGGAATTATTTTACCTCAGATCACCAATAAGTGTATATCACAATCAATGAGAAAGGTAGATTAGCTTTGCTCAAGTAAAGTGGTATCTCACGCCCAGCAGGAACCAGTTACAAGTTTTAGCTTCAGCAGAAAATCTGTCCCTTTTCTCTCTATTGCATTCACTTTTTATTTGGTTTTCCATCATTGGTAAATTGTGGGTGGCCCTGCGGGAGCTGACCTTCCCATTGGTTATCTGGGAAGTCTAAATCGGATTGGCCCTGGGAAATTTCATTTTTAACAGCCAGAAAGAACCTTCTGGCTGTAGTTCTCGCAACATAACACCGGGTGGCAGCATTACAATTAGACAGTACAAATAAATGCAGCATGACAAAGAAATACAGTTATATATTAAAACATCTTTCTTTAAAATGTATAATAACTGCCATAATTTCTTGCACCAGTCTCTCCCAATATCAATTATAGGTGAAGCGGCATCAGATTAATTTCCTGATCGTTTTGATATGAAACATCAAATACATCTAGCATTATATTTTAAAAGATGTATTTGAAACGTTATAAACATTTATTGCACATTCATATGATATGATATTTCATTTCATGCCGGCATTCCATCTGAAATAAAGTAATAAGTGCATAGATTGATGCTCATGATCAATGGTTGTCTGCAATAAAAATAGAAATAATTATTAGAGATCATCCAAGCATTCATATGTCTATGGTTCATAAGTATTTATTTATATTCTTAAAAACACAGAGGCTAAGTAAGATCTTTTATGTTTTCAAAACATATATATCATTTCTATGAATATCTGAATTTATTTCCTATATAAATATCCCCTGCAGCAATTATCTATTTAATACAATGTGCTTAATTTCAATATATATATCATGAATCATTCTAAACATACATGGAAAACTGGCATTGTTCCCCTTGCAAAATGTATTTAATTTTATTTGTGTCACCTTCCCCCAAGATGGGGGTCTGCAGTACATCTTCAAATATCAAAGATTCAGTGAGATAGAACTGTTGTATCACACGTGTCAAATTCCAAAGGGGTCCTTGAACATATTCTTTTCTCACCTCACCAAATGTTCTGAAGTTATAAAAATCTGCATATATAGTCAAATGAATAGGGTCACTGAGCTATTTCCTTTAGAAAAGAAATGTTTGTGTGTTTTATACTACAGGGGTCGTGCTTCAAAAGGCTCTGCTGATCGTCAATCCTGATAGACGTGTATTAGAAGCTGTGTTCAACAAACTCATGTTCAATTAATCCTGAGGTCTCATCTAACATATACAGTGTATAAAATATATATATATATATATATATACATATACATATATATGTACACATATGTAATATTCATCACAATATTCATATACTCTGACATATATATATATATATATATATATATATATATATATATACTTTTTGTAAGAACCTTTGTATAATAACTTATATTATCCAGCTGTCTCCATTGAAACTGTGCTTGTTACTATATTATTTGAGAAATATGCAGTTATAGCTACATTTCCCATATGGTCCCCTGGGATTTGTGAATATACTTACCTAAGGACAGGTGTATTCATTATAATGGCAGCCCTGCTGAGATACCAGCTGTGCTCAGGTGAGAATATCCTCAAATGCTGCTCTGCTAATATTCCCTGAAGACCTGTTTAAGAACTGCTGAGGTTGAGTATACTGTGGGCTATAACCTTTTAATTTTGCTTACCCAGTGTAATCATTTTTTTTCTCATTCATACTGAATTGTAACTTGTCCAGTAGATTACTAGGCAAACCAACAGGACATTAAAGCGACATTCACATTATGTACTCGATTTTTATTTGCATAAATGTTTTGTAGATTATATATATATATATATATATATATATATATATATATATATATATATATATATATATATATATATATATATATATATATATATATATGTATGTGTGTGTAGCCAAAACCGTTTTTTTGTTTGTTTGTTTTTTAAAGTATAGTTTTGCTTATTTTTTAAAATAACATTGCACTGATTTCTCCAACATTGGTGTGTCCGGTCCACGGCGTCATCCTTACTTGTGGGAATATCTCTTCCCCAACAGGAAATGGCAAAGAGTCCCAGCAAAGCTGTCCATATAGTCCCTCCTAGGCTCCGCCCACCCCAGTCATTCTCTTTGCCGTTGCACAGGCAACATCTCCACGGAGATGGTTAAGAGTATGTGGTGTTTAGTTGTAGTTTTTTAATTCTACTATCAAGAGTTTGTTATTTTAAAATAGTGCTGGTATGTACTATTTACTCTGAAACAGAAAAAGATGAAGAGTTCTGTTTGTGAGAGGAAGATGATTTTAGCAGACAGTAACTAAAATCGTTTGCTGTTTCCACATAGGACTGTTGAGATGAAGTAACTTCAGTTGGGGGAAACAGTTAGCAGACTTTTCTGCTTAAGGTATGACTAGCCATATTTCTAACAAGACTGTGTAATGCTGGAAGGCTGTCATTTCCCCTCATGGGGACCGGTAAGCCATTTTCTTAGTCTCAAACAGAATAAAGGGCTTAATATGGGCTATAAAACTGGTAGACACTTTTATGGGCAAAATTGATTGCTTTATTTGGGCATTTTATACATGTTTATGCTTGTAATTCACACTTATAAGCTTGGGGAACGTTTTTTAACGTCAGGCACTGTGTTAGACACCTTTCCAGTCAGGAAGGGCCTTCCCAGTTGTAGGCTGAGCCTCATTTTCGCGCCATTAATGCGCAGTTACTTTTGAGAGCAAGACATGCAGATGCATGTGTGAGGATCTGAAAGTAGTTGGAAAAGTTCCTAGAAGGCTTCATCTGGTATCGTATTCCCCCCTGGGTTTGGTAAAGTCGCAGCAAAGGCTGTAGCTAGGACTGTAGAGGGGTTAAATCTGTAACCGCTCCGGTTTCTTTATTTTAAGGGTTAAAGCTCTGAAAATTGGTGTGCAATTACTTTGAATGCTTTAAGACACTGTGGTGTAAATTTGGTAAATTTTGAACAATTCCTTCATACTTTTTCACATATTCAGTAATAAAGTGTGCACTGTTTAAAATTTAAAGAGAAAGTAACGGTTTTGTTTTAAAACGGTTTTTGTACTTTTTTGACAAGTTTAAGCCTGTTTAACATGTCTGCACCTTCAGATAAGCTATGTTCTATATGTTTGAAGATCAATGTGTGTCCCCCTTCAAAATTGTGTGATAATTGTGCCATAGCGTCCAAACAAAGTAAGGACAGTGTTGCCACAGATAGCAAAGTTGCCCAAGATGATTCATCAGATGAAGGGAGTAGACATAGTTCTACATCATCTCCTTCTGTGTCTACACCAGTTTTGCCCACGCAGGAGGCCCCTAGTACTTCTAGCGTGCCAATGCTTATTACTATGCAACAATTAACGGCAGTAATGGATAACTCCATAGAAAATATTTTATCCAAAATGCCTGCCTATCAGAGAAAGCGTGATTGCTCTGTTTTAAACACTGTAGAGCAGGAGGGCGCTGATGATAATTGCTCTGTCATACCCTAACACCAATCTGAAGGGGTCATGAGGGAGGTTTTGTCGGATGGGGAAATTTCAGATTCAGGTAAAATTTCTCAACAGGCAGAACCTGATGTTGTGACATTTAAATTTAAATTAGAGCATCTCCGCGCACTGCTTAAGGAGGTGTTAACTACTCTGGATGATTGTGACAACCTGGTCATTCCTGAAAAATTATGCAAGATGGACAAGTTCCTAGAGGTTCCGGTGCACCCTGACGCTTTTCCTATACCCAAGCGGGTGGCGGATATAGTGAATAAGGAGTGGGAGAAGCCCGGCATACCTTTTGTCCCCCCTCCTATATTTAAGAAATTATTTCCTATGGTCGACCCCAGAAAGGACTTATGGCAGACAGTCCCTAAGGTCGAGGGGGCAGTTTCTACTCTAAACAAGCGCACTACTATTCCTATCGAGGATAATTGTGCTTTCAAAGATCCTATGGATAAAAAATTGGAGGGTTTGCTTAAAAAGATTTTTGTACAGCAAGGTTGCCTCCTGCAACCCATTTCGTGCATTGTTCCTGTCACTACAGCAGCGTGGTTCTGGTTCGAGGAACTAGAAAAGTCGCTCAGTAGAGAGACTCCGTATGAGGAGGTTATGGACAGAGTTCACGCACTCAAGTTGGCTCATTCTTTTATTTTAGATGCCACTTTGCAACTAGCTAGATTAGCGGCGAAAAATTCAGGGTTTACAATTGTGGCGCGCAGAGCGCTTTGGCTAAAGTCTTGGTCAGCGGATGTATCTTCCAAGACAAAATTACTTAATATCCCCTTCAAGGGTAAGACTCTCTTTGGGCCAGAATTGAAAGAGATTATTTCAGACATCACTGGGGGAAAGGACCATGCCCTCCCACAAGATAGGCCTTTCAAAACCAAGAATAAGTCTAAATTTCGTTCCTTTCGCAATTTTAGGAACGGACCGGCCTCTAACTCTGCATCCTCTAAACAAGAGCGTAATGCCTCTCAAACCAAAGCAGCCTGGAAACCGACGCAAGGCTGGAACAAGGGTAAGCAGGCCAAGAAGCCTGCTGCTGCTAACAAAACAGCATGAAGGAGTAGCCCCCGATCCGGGACCGGATCTAGTAGGGGGCAGAATCTCTCTCTTTGCTCAGGCTTGGGCAAGAGATGTTCAGGATCCCTGGACACTAGAAATAGTTTCTCAGGGTTATCTTCTGGAATTCAAGGAACTACCCCCAAGGGGAAGGTTCCACATGTCTCACTTATCCTCAAACCAAATAAAGAAACAGGCATTCTTACATTGTGTAGAAGACCTGTTAAAGATGGGAGTGATACACCCAGTTCCAACGGCGGAACAAGGAATGGGTTTTTACTCAAATCTGTTTGTAGTTCCCAAAAAAGAGGGAACTTTCAGACCAATTCTGGATTTAAAGATCCTAAACAAATTTATCAGAGTACCATCGTTCAAAATGGAAACCATTCGAACGATTCTACCCACAATCCAGGAAGGTCAATTTATGACTACCGTGGATCTAAAGGATGCGTATCTACATATTCCTATCCACAAAGAACATCATCAGTTCCTAAGGTTCGCCTTTCTGGATAAACATTACCAGTTTGTGGGTTAGCCACTGCTCCAAGGATTTTCACAAAGGTACTCGGATCCCTTCTAGCGGTTCTAAGACCAAGGGGCATTGCAGTAGTAACATACTTGGACGACATTCTAATACAAGCGTCGTCCCTTTCAAAGGCAAAGGCTCACACAGACATCGTTCTGGCCTTTCTCAGATCTCACGGATGGAAGGTGAACATAGAAAAAGTTCCCTGTCTCCGTCGACAAGAGTTCCCTTCTTGGGAACAATAATAGATTCCTTAGAAATGAGGATTTTCCTGACAGAAGTCAGAAAGTCAAAACTTCTAAACGCTTATCAAGTTCTTCATTCTATTCCTCGTCCTTCCGTAGCTCAGTGCATGGAAGTAGTAGGATTGATGGTTGCAGCAATGGACATAGTTCCTTTTGCACGAATTCATCTAAGACCATTACAACTGTGCATGCTGAAACAGTGGAATGGGGACTATACAAACTTGTCTCCAGTGATTCAAGTAGATCAGAAGACCAGAGACTCACTCCGTTGGTGGCTAACCCTGGACCAGGGAATGAGCTTCCGCAGACCAGAGTGGGTCATCGTCACGACCGACGCCAGTCTAGTGGGCTGGGGCGCGGTCTGGAAATCCCTGAAAGCTCAGGGACTATGGTCTCGGGAAGAGTCTCTTCTCCCGATAAACATTCTGGAACTGAGAGCGATATTCAATGCTCTCAGGGCTTGGCCTCAACTAGCAAAGGCCAGATTCATAAGATTCCAATCAGACAACATGACGACTGTTGCTTATATCAATCATCAGGGGGGAACAATGAGTTCCCTGGCGATGAAAGAAGTGACCAAAATAATAAAATGGGCAGAGGATCACTCATGCCACCTATCTGCGATCCACATCCCAGGTGTGGAAAACTGGGAGGCGGATTATCTGAGTCGTCAGACATTCCATCCGGGGGAGTGGGAACTCCACCCGGAGATCTTTGCCCAGTTGACTCAATTATGGGGCATTCCAGATATGGATCTGATGGCGTCTCGTCAGAACTTCAAGGTTCCTTGCTACGGGTCCAGATCCAGGGATCCCAAGGCGACTCTAGTTGATGCAAGATCCTTTCCTTTCTACAAGAGGGTTTGGATAAAGGATTATCAGCGAGTTCTCTAAAGGGACAGATTTCTGCTTTATCTGTCTTATTACACAAACGACTGGCAGCTGTGCCAGATGTTCAAGCATTTGTTCAGGCTCTGGTTAGGATCAAGCCTGTTTACAGACCTTTGACTCCTCCCTGGAGTTTAAATCTAGTTCTTTCAGTTCTTCAAGGGGTTCCGTTTGAACCTCTACATTCCATAGATATTAAGTTGTTATCTTGGAAAGTTTTGTTTTTGGTTGCTATTTCTTCTGCTAGAAGAGTTTCTGAGTTATCTGCTCTGCAGTGTTCTCCGCCCTATCTGGTGTTCCATGAAGATAAGGTTGTTTTGCGTACTAAGCCTGGTTTTCTTCCAAAGGTTGTTTCTAACAAAAATATTAACCAGGAGATAGTTGTTCCTTCTTTGTGTCCGAATCCAGTTTCAAAGAAGGAACGTTTGTTACACAATTTAGACGTAGTCCGTGCTCTAAAATTTTATTTAGAAGCTACAAAAGAGTTCAGACAAACTTCTTCTCTGTTTGTCTTCTATTCTGGTAAAAGGAGAGGTCAAAAAGCGACTTCTACCTCTCTTTCTTTTTGGCTTTAAAGCATCATCCGATTGGCTTACGAGACTGCCGGACGGCAACCTCCAGAAAGAATCACAGCTCACTCCACTAGGGCTGTGGCTTCCACATGGGCCTTCAAGAACGAGGCTTCTGTTGATCAGATATGTAAGGCAGCGACTTGGTCTTCACTGCACACTTTTGCCAAATTTTACAAATTTTATACTTTTGCTTCTTCAGAGGCTATTTTTGGGAGAAAGGTTTTGCAAGCCGTGCTGCCTTCTATTTAGGTAACCTGATTTGCTCCCTCCCTTCATCCGTGTCCTAAAGCTTTGGTATTGGTTCCCACAAGTAAGGATGACGCCGTGGACCGGACACACCAATGTTGGAGAAAACAGAATTTATGCTTACCTGATAAATTACTTTCTCCAACGGTGTGTCCGGTCCACGGCCCGCCCTGGTTTTTTAATCAGGTTTGATGAATTATTTTCTCTAACTACAGTCACCACGGCACCCTATAGTTTCTCCAGTTTTTTTCCTCCTGTCCGTCGGTCGAATGACTGGGGTGGGCGGAGCCTAGGAGGGACTATATGGACAGCTTTGCTGGGACTCTTTGCCATTTCCTGTTGGGGAAGAGATATTCCCACAAGTAAGGATGACGCCGTGGACCGGACACACCGTTGGAGAAAGTAATTTATCAGGTAAGCATAAATTCTGTTTTTTAGACTCCTAACAAGCCCCAAAATTTTGGGAGAATACTGATGTATACCTACTCCAGCTTGCTCCTGTTTGTGTAAAGAGTCTTTTCATATGCAAAGTAATGGGGAGGAGTCTGCTTTTTTTTGCTATTGAAGCACTTGTACTGGGTGTTTAGCTAATCTTTTTAACAAAGCTAAACAGGGAGCTTCTAAGTAAGTTTTTTAAAATGGTTTTATACTGGATTTTTATATCTATATCTGTGCATATTATTCTTTATAGCAGTGTCTAATACATGCAGTTAAATGAAAATTAGTGTACTGTCCCTTTAAACTCAAAATTCCCCATGAAATATTAGTACAAATTGACTATCATTATTTATCAAATAAAATGCTTTCATTATTTATATTACTATCTTTCCCTGTAATTTCATTTTTAACATTGCAAAATTTGCACAGGATTTAAAAACTGCAGCGGTATTTGCTTGATCATTTCTGTGCATAACTGGTATGTCCCTGAACTGTAAAACATGAATTTAAAAAAAAAAAAAAACATTTAAAGTGATGATTGTATATGTAGTTCTATTGTTTTTTTTTTTTCCAAGTGCCTGTGCTGAATAACCATTGTTTTAAGTTTTCTCGGTTACCAATGAGAAGTAGATAATTGGGTAAAAGCACTTTTATTTTTAATTTAAATTTAAACATTTACTTTAATTTGTTTTTATATAATAATAATACGTTTTAACTCCTCCTGTTACATAAACATTCTTTGAATATAGTTACATTTGTGTTTTATTTATCCTCCCTGTTTTGCACAATTAGGGCAGGTTCTACTTGTAATACAATTCAGAGCCTAGAGGGTACATTTATTTTAAGAATTGCATAATGAAAACACGTCACGTTGCTGCTTGTTTATGAGACACATTTATTGGTGTCTGGACAGTGGCAGATGAATCAATTCCAAATATTGTGTTATTGCCTACCCAGTATAACAACAGTATTGTGTTGTATGTCTGATTGTTCATTTTAAAGGGACAGTCAACTCTAAAATGTTTGTTTAATCCCTTTGTTACCCATTCCCCAGTTTTGCACAAAAAACATGGTTATATTAATACACTTCTTACCTCTGTGATTACCGTGTATCTAAGCCTATTTTGACAGCCCCCTGATCACATGGCTATTTATTTATTTATTTTCTATTGACTTGCATTTTAGCCAATTAGTGCTGTGTCATCCACAACCCACGGGCATGAGCACAATGTTATCTATATGGCCCACATGAACTAGCAGTCTCTTGTGAAAAGCTAATAAAAAAGCATGTGATAAGAGGCTGTCTTTAGTGGCTTAGAAACAGGCAGACATTTAGAGGTTTAAAGGTTATAAAGTATATTAATATAACAATGTTGGTTGTGCAAAGCTGGGAATGGGTAGTAAAGGCGTCATCTATCTTTAAACAATAACAATTTTGGTGTTGACTGTCCCTTTAAGGAGAGTATTTATTTATTTATTTATTTATTTATTTTAGCTCAAGCAGGTATTTTAGTGTGAATTATTTCTGTGGTTAAAGAGATATAAAACCCATTATTTATATATATATATATATATATATATATATATTTTTTTTTTTTTTTTTTTTTGATATGGGGAGTGGTGATTCTAAAGGCGCTGCGGTGTACAATGTGCCCCCAGCCATTACTGTGGTGCCGTTGCCTGAAGGTTGTGACTTTTTTTTTTTACTGTTTTTACATGCCCCCCCCCATGTGGTACACAGAGTAAGGTAAAAGATTATGGATTTATATATATATATATATATATATATATATATATATATATATATATATATATATATATATATATATATATATATATATATATATATATATATAATATGAGGTTTATTAGCAATGTACCATTACATTTTGTGGTCAGCGTTTAGGCCTCGGGTAATGAGATAAGTATAAAGTGTCAAGTGGCACTACCCAATGGGACATACTATTTGCATTGTATTGTCAAGATCTCACTGTTGATCAGCATTGCTGCTTTGTGCATTGGTCTGGAGTCCAAATGCTGCAAATCTCACAAACCATAGGAAGGTGAGTGCATGATTGGGGTAAGGATCACATAACTGGTGCCATCACTTTACAAGCAGTTTAATGCCACCACAATTGGTATCTAGTTTTCTTGTTTATACAGTGAAAATTGTAAGCAAAATTTTAAGAACAATGCAAATAAACAAGCTCTATTATATATTTTATAGTTAGCAAGTCTAATAAGGGTTAAACGTATTGTGTGACCCTATTGGAGATTAAGGTTTACAGCCCTTTGTGTGATATTTGTTGTCTGTCACTGGCTTTAAAGGGACATTCCAGCCAAAATTGAAATACACATGAATGCATTCCAGTTTTGAATAGAAACATTTTTTTAATATTTATAATATATGTATTGGCAAAAAATGCTTCCAATTGATAACTTTTATTTGAAGCATTTTGCCAATACATGTATATTGCAAAAATATGCTTCTATTAAAAAAAAAATGTAATTCATCCATGTGCATTTAAATTTTGACAGTAATGTCCCTTTAATGGACTTATTTTATACCTCCCAACATTTGAGGTATTAGGGACTCAGGAGGTTGAGGAGGGCCATCCCCATTTTGTAGGGAGGTGGGCGTGTCAAGAGGGGTAGAATAACAGGTGGATTATGGGTGGGTGTCTGGGCAGTTTGCGTGGTCTATGGATGGGACTAAGGGAAATTCTGCAAATAGGGACAAATGGCTGTTCTATTGGGACAGAGCTCAGAATTAGAACTGTCACTCTCAAATCGAAACAGTTGGGAGGTTCGTCATATTTTTAATGTAATTAAAAAGCCTGGTCCCACTGCAAACTACTGGCATGTAAAGCAATGGTGGTGCTGCAGAATACATGCAGGATTTGCTGGTTCTAAATACTTTTTTGTAGAATTTCATCTTCACTCATGTATGAGAGATGTACATTATATAATGTGATAGTAGCAGTATGCATTGTGGTGCATGATGGTGGTTGTTTTGTTTTTACTTGGTAAAATCATGTTGATTATAGAGGATATGCTGCGGTCTGTATTAAAATAATGTAATTGTAATTTGTTGTTAATTTTGTACCTTTTCTGCTTTCACTGTTACAAATCTTTAAACAATTTAACAAATTTTTTTTTCTTACTATATAATATTGATAAGCAAAACGGTTGTGTAGAGTAGTTTTAGTGTAATTTCTTTAAGCTTCACTTTGTAATTGTCATTATTGACTTACAATACAATTTTCATACAACCTTATAAAGTCACATCATATTAGATAGCACTGTTTGGTTATTTTATATTTCTATTTATTTTTTTATATTATGCACATTTGGCTCTCAATAATAATGCACAGTAATCCAATGGAAAGCTGATAAAGATGCAATGTATAAACCTGTATTACTTTTCCTTTTTTAAATTCATTTGCTCTCAGATAAATAATCTCTTAGATGGACAACTTGCTGAGACCTGTTTGCAGTTATATACTGAGACTATCGTCTTCTAAATTTTACTTTTGTCTCAGCACACGAGTTTGTATGCTTATTGTCCCTTGACTCAGCTCATTCTACTAATCCTGTGACAGCTTTGGTACCCCCTCCTCCTCTTTCACCATCCCACTCATCTCTCAAACAGCTGATTGATGGTGTAAGGGTGGGAAAAAACCCCAGCAAATCTCTTTGCAGCTCTCTGCTGCATCCCAATCCCACAATGCCTTTCACCGTTTGCTGCAGTCTTTCAGTACCAGCTCACTGTAGAAAAATATGAACTGAATCAAGACTGATGAGTTTTAATTCTATGGAAAGATTCTTATACACTCTGTGATCCAGAATTTTTATTTTACCACACCTGATAACAGATCTGCTGCCTGCACACCTCTCATTTCTGCTACATTTCCCTGTGCGTCACGTCTGTACCAGGGATAGAGCATCAGTTGTTGATACAGGACTCTATGGCAATGACTCTGGTGGTGAGCCCTGCCTCTCCCTGCTTCTTGTCTGGGAATACGTTTTAAGGAGAATTATGCTTACCCTTGTGGGGGTTTTTATGACCCACATCTACTAGAGACTGTTACAGATTTACAGATATTTGTCTACAACAATGGGTAAGTACTCAGCGTCTCAGGTGCAGGGTAGTGTGGCTGGCATACATTTTGGCAATGACATATTTAGCTGCGTGGCATTCACTGATGAGGCATGTATTGCTGGAAATGGAGATGGTCCAGTTTCCCTTGCTGTGTACAGGCAATGAGAGATTGCCCTAGGAATACAGAGTGGATTCTCTCATGCAGACATGAGTAGAAATACTGTGCTGTGTTTTTGTTCTTCTGTAAAACAAACCATTTGTTATGGTGGAGGTCAATAATGAATTGTTGTATCACCCCCCCCTACCCACACCCCACCCTATGTCTATTGGGAACAAAAAAGCTTCTTCTTTCCCAAGGGGTTTTCTTCTCCTCCCACGTTGAATCATTGCTCTTGTATCTGGCTGCACAAGGATCTGTTTCTGTTTTAGAGGCCTCTTCATTCACAATACATTTTAGGATGAATGGGGACTGCAGGGCCCTGTTCTTGATGATCCTTGTAGTGCCTGGTGTGATGTGACTGGGCAGGGAGCAGCTGGCAAGGAAGAATTACATTCACTTGGCAGTTCATGTGCATTCTCTCAGATGCCAGTGGAATTTTTAGACTAATTTGTTTTCCTCCATTTATTTCTTACATAATTTTTTGCTTTTTTGTAGAATTGATGCAATGATCTGGTGCTTAAAAAAAAAAAAAAAAAATGTTTAACTTTTTTATTTTGTAATAGATTCTTGCAGATTTTGTGTAGCTGTGATTTAGTCATTTGTTTCTAAAACATATAGTTTCATCAACAAACAGGTATTTTAGAGTGTTATGAAAGCAATGTCTTTCTCACATTTTGTGTGTATGTATGCACCTTTTTATAAGATTGTTGTACATTTGCCTCTATATCAGCCATTATTAGTGGGTGTGTCCACAGATAGGTGTGTGTGTGTAAAATATCGCTTGTCTGGAGAATAGTTAGTATTCCACTCATTGTTAATGTACTGACATTTTGTAGTAACTATTTAGTATGAGAAAGCTGCATTATGGCTGCTGGTACTTAGAGATGGACAAGCCTCTTCTCTTTCTTTTGACGGGTGGCCTATCTCAACCTGCATGGGGGTAATTAGACATTTAATGTAACTTTAGAAAACCTCATGCATTGATGGAAGATTTATGGTGTTTCCCAATGTCTTTTTTTTCCCTTTTAGTCATAACATGTTTTGCAACATAAAATAAGTGATTGGCCTGCCCAGTGTTCCAATTTTGTTGTTCACTTTTACAACTCACTCAGCATTATTTTGTTTTCACAGATGTATTCACTCTTTACTTTGTTTCCGATTTAAAGGGACATTAATCACATCTTACATAGCTTTTGCACAAAGCAAATTCTGTAACTTTTTTTTTTTTTGTACATTAAATACCTCATTTCCTAGACCAGCTATGCAATTTGCAATGTTCTAAAGGGAACCTAGGTAACATAATTTGTGTTTTGTCCTCTCTAGGAAGTGTGTGACAAAATATGTACACCAAAATAATAGGTATTTATTATTTTATCTTCTCGTTAAAGGGACAATAAACACCTGTAATGTGTCAGGGCCACATATTCTTAAAGGGACATAAAGAAGCATTAAGGCAATACTTAATGTTCTAGAGCATTTTCTTATTACACTATTGCTTACTCCTGAAAAGGGATTAAACACATAGTTATAGTCAGCAATGTCCTGCTAATTCTGAACTCAACACTTACCAGTGAATTGTGGCTATACATATATGCCTCTCCTGATTGACTCCACCAGCCATGTTTAATTCAGGATGGTTAGCTCCTTGCCCTCCAGAGCTGAATTTAATTGTGTTTTATCCCTTTGGGGTTTAAGTATTTTCTTATTGCTATTGATTACTGAGAATTGTGTGATTAACCCCAACAAAGAATTCCAAAAAAAATTCTATAGTGATTCAGATAGAGCATTAAATAAAAAAAAAAAAATAATTTCCATTATCAAAATTTTATCATTCTCTTGGTAACTTTTGTTGAAAAACAGGGACGCAAGGGTCAGGAGCGTACATTTGTCTGGAGAACTATATGGCAGCAGTTTTTGTGAGAATGTTATCCATTTGCAAGAGCACTAAGATGGCATGTAGCTCTCCAAACACCTACCTAGCTATCTCTTCAACAAAGAACACCATAGGAACAAAGCATATTTAATAACAGAAGAAACTTGGAAACTTTTTTTAAAATTGTGTGCTTTGTCTGAATCGCAAAAAAAACTGTTTGGGTTTTTAGATCCCTTTTTAGCTGCATACAAAACATTGTGTTGAATCAAATTTCTAGTCAGTGGGAAAAGTCCCATAGTGTCCCATTTTATACAGATTTTTCTTGCATATGTCTTTTTTTTTTTTAACCTAGGATATAATTCTCATAATTATGAATATAAAAGACTTCCAAATTATAAAGCAAAATGTCACATAATTGATGAAATGTAAAGTTTTTTTTTGTTTGTTTTTAAGTGTCTTTTTTACTGAACAATCATTTAGACATAATACTTCGGAATCAAGCAAAATTGCAATTGACCAAATGAGGTAGTAAAAAAAAAAGAAGTGATGTTTAAAATGTATATTAGTCAAAGGGCATGGATAAGCTTGTTTTAAAACTGAATGTACTTGTGATCAGGGCTGGATTTGCCTACCTGAAAACTGGAAGATTTCCCAACGGGCTGTAGCAGCTGGGGCCAGCAATGCAACTGTGTCAAGGGCAGACCAGGCTGGGGGGGGGGGGGGGATATTTGCTATGTCCCTAAAGTTTTCACATTTATATAACCCTCTCAATCTATTCTCATACTACATACAATGTAGGTATATAGTATGAAAATTACGGATTAGGAGGGTGTGTGTGTGTATGTATGTACAGTGTGTATGTATATATGTGTGTGTGTGTGTGTGTGTGTGTGTGTGTGTGTATATATATATATATATATATATATATATATATATATCAATTTGTTCCTTATATTATGAAAGTTTTCAGGTATCACCCCTTCATCAGACATCAAAAGAAAACATAAGTGACACTCCACCACTATAAATAGATAAGACCGACACTGAACTCTACAACTCTCGGGCTCAAACCCACCTCTTAGAGATGATGTCATCACCACGTGGTGAGCAGCTTGGTTTACTACATAAGAGAAAATCATCCAAGACAGATAAAGATATAATAAGGATAACTCATGCCTCCCAATTGTGTACATATATTGTTATTATAATGTGCATCAGATCACTTGGTATACTTGACCGATCTTGATCTTTACGTGTATCCTGTGCTGTCAGGGTTGCCGTGGCAACCACCAACAATACCACATATTGCAGTTTAGGGAGAAAACATCTGTACTAATAAGATCCCATCTTAATCCATGTAGCTGATCAATGGTCCTAAATCTGGGGATACTTATTCTTATGCAACTTATTATACATGTTACTAGCAATAATGTATACAAGTTAGTTCACATTGACATTTTTAAATCTAACTGTTATGATAAACTAACATTTTAATGGATAAAACAAGGCTGGACAATTCGGAATATATATAGATCCCACATATTGGCTCTACTGAGTTAATTATCACATTGTGGGGTCCAGATATATCAAATATCAGGGGCCACTATTCCTAATTATTAAAAGGTGAAAGTTATAGACATATATAGAAATATATTGTTAAAACAATGTTGACAAAAAAGTTATTAGAAAAACAATTTGAATCCAAGGTAAACATCCACCTCGCTTCCTTTTGTAGCAGTATTTTACCCCAGTCAACCCCCCCAGGCTAATGTTGGAACATGGTCAATAAAGGTATATTTGAGATCTGTGACTGTATGTCCCACTTCAGCAAAGTGATGTGCCACCAGTTGTTCCGATGTGCCTTTATTGCTGTACGTATGGCTGAACGATGATTCGTTGTGCCTTTATTGCTGTACCTATGGCTGAACAATGATTTGCCATACGTGTATGTAGGTGATCATTAGTCTTGCCTACATAGACTGTAACAAGTATACCAAGTACTTTTTGGTGGAAGTTAGACGAAATTTATGATATAACTTTTTCTTTTTATAGGGATTTGTAAAGTATTGTCCTGGTATTAATCCTTTACATTTCGTACACCCAGCACATCTATAACATACAGGCTTATTTGCACTTAACCAAGTTTTCTTCTGAAAACACTGTCTAGGATCAGTTTGGACCAAAATGTTCAGTGTGGATTTTGCTCTTTTGAAACCTACTCTAGGAGGTGGCATCCCTCCAAATAGTAATGTCAGATCAGGGGCTAAAATGTGCCAATTCTACTGAAGACATTTCCCAAGTCCCACCTAATCACTCATAAAGGTAGTTGTAAAAGTCAGCCTCTTTTGTTTCTAGAGGTTGGACATTCCCAGTATCCAATTGAGCAGCTTATTTTGTGCATTCAATACTTTGTGTGGATAACACTGCTGCATAAAGTGCTCTTCTATCTCAGTCAGCTGTTTTTACACAGTTGGTAGGTTCAGTATTACGTTCTACCCTCCTAAATTGGGACTTCAGTAACACCCATTTTAGGTCAGGAGGATGGCAATAAGGAATCCCTTTTTTCGTGTTTTTTCTATAGAGTATGGAATGTAGATGACTCCCTTGTAGATACATACGTCCAAAAATTTGATCTTCTGTTTGTCAAACTGCATTTTGAAGGCTAGGACAGGGTAAACTTGGTTTAATTCAGAAAACCACTGTGTAATTCATTCTTCAGTCCTGTCCTGTCCTGTCCTGTTATTAGGTTGTCAATATATTGTTTGAAGAATTTAAACTCACATCATATATAAAATACGTATTATGTATGCATGACCCATTACTCTGCCATTGATTGTCTAAGGAGCGTTCACGGCCATGTGCTGAATATTATGCACCTGTTAGCAATGGGTAAGGCTAAAACACCTGAACTTAATAATTAACTTAAATATAAATATTTATATACACACATATACATACACACACATATACACCCACCCACATCATAAGACACAGGCAGGATATTTTAGTGATTAGGCAAAAATATTAGTCAAAATAAAATTGTTGGAACCAGAATTAAAAATCTAGTAGCTGTGGCTCCCCAGCTTTGTCAAGTCCTTTATACTCTACTCTAATATTTTTATTTTAGATAATGCTTACTTTATTGCAAGACTCCCTATGTTGGATGCAGCTGTACGCTTTCTAAATAATGACCCTTTGGATGTGTAGCAGATTGGTCTGAGTAATTCATAAAATTAGATTTTTTTTTGTATCCTTCATCTAATTTCTGAGCAATCCTCTTTAGCAGAGGTTTATTTTGTGCGTGGGTGGACATCAGAAAAATCAATTTGCACTGAATTTGTTTTGTAACTCTATGCTGGTGTGCAGTCTGTTGCATAGGTCACATGGTTATCACTGCTGCTGAACATCATAAGTATGTGTTTGCTGAGACTTTTCAAAATGAGATTCTAAAAATTGGCATTTGCCCAGAATTTGTTGGTTAGGGAATATAGATTTAAAGGGATACTAAATACAAAAAAAAAACCTTTTAATGATTCAGATAGAGCATGCAATTTCTCCAACTTAGGTGTGTCCGGTCCACGGCGTCATCCTTACTTGTGGGATATTCTCTTCCCCAACAGGAAATGGCAAAGAGCCCAGCAAAGCTGGTCACATGATCCCTCCTAGGCTCCGCCTTCCCCAGTCATTCTCTTTGCCGTTGTACAGGCAACATCTCCACAGAGATGGCTTAGAGTTTTTTAGTGTTTAACTGTAGTTTTTATTATTCAATCAAGAGTTTGTTATTTTAAAATAGTGCTGGTATGTACTATTTACTCTGAAACAGAAAAGAGATGAAGATTTCTGTTTGTAAGAGGAAAATGATTTTAGCAACCGTTACTAAAATCGATGGCTGTTCCACACAGGACTGTTGAGAGGAATTAACTTCAGTTGGGGGAACAGTGAGCAGACTTTTGCTGCTTGAGGTATGACCCATTCTAACAAGACGATGTAATGCTGGAAGCTGTCATTTTCCCTATGGGATCCGGTAAGCCATTTTTATTACAGAAAGAAAAAAAGGGCTTCACAAGGGCTTTCTAAGACTGTAGACATTTTCTGGGCTAAATCGATTTATATTTTATACTCCATAGCCTTGAGGAATTATTTTAATCTTGGGAATTATGTAAAATAACCGGCAGGCACTGTATTGGACACCTTATTCTCTAGGGGCTTTCCCTAATCATAGGCAGAGTCTCATTTTCGCGCCTGTATTGCGCACTTGTTTTTGAGAAGCATGACATGCAGATGCATGTGTGAGGAGCTCTGATACATAGAAAAGACTTTCTGAAGGCGTCATTTGGTATCGTATTCCCCTTTGGGCTTGGTTGGGTCTCAGCAAAGCAGATACCAGGGACTGTAAAGGGGTTAAATATAAAAACGGCTCCGGTTCCGTTATTTTAAGGGTTAAAGCTTCCAAATTTGGTGTGCAATACTTTTAAGGCTTTAAGACACTGTGGTGAAATTTTGGTGAATTTTGAACAATTCCTTCATACTTTTTCGCAATTGCAGTAATAAAGTGTGTTCAGTTTAAAATTTAAAGTGACAGTAACGGTTTATTTTAAAACGTTTTTTGTACTTTGTTATCAAGTTTTTGCCTGTTTAACATGTCTGAACTACCAGATAGACTGTGTTCTGAATGTGGGGAAGCCAAGGTTCCTTCTCATTTAAATAGATGTGATTTATGTGACACAAAATTTAGAGAAAATGATGCCCAAGATGATTCCTCAAGTGAGGGGAGTAAGCATGGTACTGCATCATCCCCTCCTTCGTCTACACCAGTCTTGCCCACACAGGAGGCCCCTAGTACATCTAGCGCGCCAATACTCCTTACTATGCAACAATTAACGGCTGTAATGGATAATTCTATCAAAAACATTTTAGCCAAAATGCCCACTTATCAGCGAAAGCGCGACTGCTCTGTTTTAGAAAATACTGAAGAGCATGAGGACGCTGATGATATTGGTTCTGAAGGGCCCCTACACCAGTCTGAGGGGGCCAGGGAGGTTTTGTCTGAGGGAGAAATTTCAGATTCAGGGAAAATTTCTCAACAAGCTGAACCTGATGTGATTACATTTAAATTTAAATTGGAACATCTCCGCGCTCTGCTTAAGGAGGTGTTATCCACTCTGGATGATTGTGAGAATTTGGTCATTCCAGAGAAACTATGTAAAATGGACAAGTTCCTAGAGGTCCCGGGGCCCCCCGAAGCTTTTCCTATACCCAAGCGGGTGGCGGACATTGTAAATAAAGAATGGGAAAGGCCCGGTATACCTTTCGTCCCTCCCCCCATATTTAAAAAATTGTTTCCTATGGTCGACCCCAGAAAGGACTTATGGCAGACAGTCCCCAAGGTCGAGGGGGCGGTTTCTACTCTAAACAAACGCACCACTATACCCATAGAAGATAGTTGTGCTTTCAAAGATCCTATGGATAAAAAATTAGGTTTGCTTAAAAAGATGTTTGTTCAGCAAGGTTACCTTCTACAACCAATTTCATGCATTGTTCCTGTCACTACAGCCGCGTGTTTCTGGTTCGATGAGCTAGAAAAGGCGATCAATAATAATTCTTCTTCTTATGAGGAGATTATGGACAGAATTCGTGCTCTCAAATTGGCTAATTCTTTCACCCTAGACGCCACTTTGCAATTGGCTAGGTTAGCGGCGAAAAATTCTGGTTTTGCTATTGTGGCGCGCAGAGCGCTTTGGTTAAAATCTTGGTCAGCGGATGCGTCTTCCAAGAACAAATTGCTTAACATTCCTTTCAAGGGGAAAACGCTGTTTGGCCCTGACTTGAAAGAGATTATCTCTGATATCACTGGGGGCAAGGGCCACGCCCTTCCTCAGGATAGGTCTTTCAAGGCCAAAAATAAACCTAATTTTCGTCCCTTTCGCAGAAACGGACCAGCCCCAAGTGCTACATCCTCTAAGCAAGAGGGTAATACTTCTCAAGCCAAGCCAGCCTGGAGGCCAATGCAAGGCTGGAACAAAGGAAAGCAGGCCAAGAAACCTGCCACTGCTACCAAGACAGCATGAGATGTTGGCCCCCGATCCGGGACCGGATCTGGTGGGGGGCAGACTCTCTCTCTTCGCTCAGGCTTGGGCAAGAGATGTTCTGGATCCTTGGGCGCTAGAAATAGTCTCCCAAGGTTATCTTCTGGAATTCAAGGGGCTTCCCCCAAGGGGGAGGTTCCACAGGTCTCAATTGTCTTCAGACCACATAAAAAAACAGGCATTCTTACATTGTGTAGAAGACCTGTTAAAAATGGGAGTGATTCATCCTGTTCCATTAGGAGAACAAGGGATGGGGTTCTACTCCAATCTGTTCGTAGTTCCCAAAAAAGAGGGAACATTCAGACCAATCTTAGATCTCAAGATCCTAAACAAGTTTCTCAAGGTTCCATCGTTCAAAATGGAAACCATTCGAACTATTCTTCCTTCCATCCAGGAAGGTCAATTCATGACCACGGTGGATTTAAAGGATGCGTATCTACATATTCCTATCCACAAGGAACATCATCGGTTCCTAAGGTTCGCATTCCTGGACAAGCATTACCAGTTTGTGGCACTTCCGTTCGGATTAGCCACTGCTCCAAGGATTTTCACAAAGGTACTAGGGTCCCTTCTAGCGGTGCTAAGACCAAGGGGCATTGCAGTAGTACCTTACTTGGACGACATTCTGATTCAAGCGTCGTCACTTCCTCAAGCAAAGGCTCACACGGACATTGTCCTGGCCTTTCTCAGATCTCACGGGTGGAAAGTGAACGCAGAAAAAAGTTCTCTGTCTCCGTCAACAAGGGTTCCCTTCTTGGGACCAATAATAGACTCCTTAGAAATGAGGATTTTTCTGACAGAGGCATGGAAGTAATAGGTTTGATGGTAGCGGCAATGGACATAGTTCCTTTTGCACGCATTCATCTAAGACCATTACAACTGTGCATGCTCAGTCAGTGGAATGGGGACTATACAGACTTGTCTCCGACGATACAAGTAAATCAGAGGACCAGAGATTCACTCCGTTGGTGGCTGTCCCTGGACAACCTGTCACAGGGGATGAGCTTCCGCAGACCAGAGTGGGTCATTGTCACGACCGACGCCAGTCTGGTGGGCTGGGGCGCGGTCTGGGGACCCCTGAAAGCTCAGGGTCTTTGGTCTCGGGAAGAATCTCTTCTACCGATAAATATTCTGGAACTGAGAGCGATACTCAATGCTCTCAAGGCTTGGCCTCAGCTAGCAAAGGCCAAGTTCATACGGTTTCAATCAGACAACATGACGACTGTTGCGTACATCAACCATCAGGGGGGAACAAGGAGTTCCCTGGCGATGGAAGAAGTGACCAAAATCATTCAATGGGCGGAGACTCACTCCTGCCACTTGTCTGCAATCCACATCCCAGGAGTGGAAAATTGGGAAGCGGATTTTCTGAGTCGTCAGACATTTCATCCGGGGGAGTGGGAACTCCATCCGGAAATCTTTGCCCAAATCACTCAATTGTGGGGCATTCCAGACATGGATCTGATGGCCTCTCGTCAGAACTTCAAGGTTCCTTGCTACGGGTCCAGATCCAGGGATCCCAAGGCGACTCTAGTGGATGCACTAGTAGCACCTTGGACCTTCAAACTAGCTTATGTATTCCCGCCGTTTCCTCTCATCCCCAGGCTGGTAGCCAGGATCAATCAGGAGAGAGCATCGGTGATCTTGATAGCTCCTGCGTGGCCACGCAGGACTTGGTATGCAGACCTGGTGAATATGTCATCGGCTCCACCATGGAAGCTACCTTTGAGACGAGACCTTCTTGTTCAAGGTCCGTTCGAACATCCGAATCTGGTCTCACTCCAACTGACTGCTTGGAGATTGAACGCTTGATCTTATCAAAGCGAGGGTTCTCAGATTCTGTCATTGATACTCTTGTTCAGGCCAGAAAGCCTGTAACTAGAAAAATTTACCACAAAATATGGAAAAAATATATCTGTTGGTGTGAATCTAAAGGATTC